>NC_068403.1:6046669-6346669 GCF_023724105.1 Carassius gibelio | reverse complement strand
AAAATAAAAATAATATTATTTTGTTTCCTCACCGATGCTTCTTCTCTCCCTTTCCCCATGCAGGCGGGCGCTCCTCCCCTCATCATGGAAGAACTGATCAAACACCTCCCCGAGGTCAGCATCCGCCAGCAACAAATTGCTGAACACCTCGCCAGCCGTCAAGGGGAGACGGAACATGAGCTCGCCGCCCTCCAGGTAGGCCGACATGCCTCACCACTTGATCCCCGTGTCCAGGCCGTGCAGCTGATACCCAAAATGACCGCCCATGATGACGTAGAGATGTTCCTGCAGATGTTTGAGAACGTCGCCATCCGAGAGAATTGGGAATGCCCGGGCTGGGCACGACAGCTCGCACCCCTCCTGACCGGCGAAGCACAGCGCGCCTACTTCTCCCTCCCACCCGAGGCCAGTGGGAGCTACGAGGAACTAAAGCGGGAAATCCTGGCTCGGGTGGGATTGTCACCGATTGCAGCGGCCCAACTGTTCTTTGACTGGGAATACAATGCACGGTCCCCAGCCCGGGCCCAAGTGGCAGAATTCTCCCGGCTCGCGCAGCACTGGCTGCTGGCCGGGGATCCCACTGCTAGCCAGGTGGCCGAGCGCGTGGTCATCGACCAGTTCCTGCGCACACTACCCCGGCCCCATCATCAAGCAGCCGGAATGCGGAATCCCACTACTCTCGGCGAGCTGGTAGAAGCCATCATGGGCAGATGCGGCCCAACAGCGGGAGGCTGGGGAGCGAGCACCGCCATTTCCCTGGAGGGTGGTCCAGGAGCGACGCACGGAGGTCCAGCCAGGGCCCCACCCGGTCCCACACTTCATTGTCAGGAAAGGCCTGCTCTATTGTGTCATCTCGCCGTCCACCCGGTACCCCTAGGCTATTCCCCTATGGAAGGCCACTGCCAAGGCCATTGCCCAAGAGCTGTTCCTCCTCTGTAGCCGAGTCAGCATCCCCGCTGAGATTCTGACCGATCAGGGGACCCCCTTCATGTCCCGGCTGATGGCAGACCTCTGTCGGCTCCGCAAGGTAAAGCAGCTCCGGACCACGGTCTACCACCCTCAAATGGACGGCTTGGTCGAACGCTTTAATCAGACCCTCAAACAAATGCTGAGACGTGTGGCCGCTGAAGATAGACGGGATTGGGACCAAATGCTGCCCTACATCCTCTTTGGCATCCGAGAGGTCCCGCAGGCGTCCACCGGTTTCACCCCCTTCGAGCTCCTGTTTGGGCGGCAGCCCCGGGGCCTCTTGGATGTGGCAAAAGAGGCACGGGAGCAGCAGCCAGCCGGCCACCGGTCGTCGATCGAGCATGTCCATCTGATGCGGGAGAGGATCGACAGAGTGATGCCCTTGGTCCGGGAACACCTCAGTCAAGCACAGCGGGCCCAACAACGCCACTACGACCGGGCATCGTGTCCCGTAGGCTCGGTGACACGCCATCGAGGAGGGAGTTAAGGAGATGTAGAAGTTAGGGGTGATCGAACCATCCAGGAGCCCCTAGTCCAGCCCCATCGTCCTGGTCCCAAAGCCCGATGGCAACCTCCGGTTCTGTAATGACTACCGCCGCCTAAACGAGATCTCGGAATTCGACAGCTATCCAATGCCCAGAGTGGACGAACTCCTCGACCGACTCGGGAGGGCCCGGTATATCTCCACCCTCGACCTGACAATAGGGTATTGGCAAGTCGGACTGACAGAGGAGGCCAAGCCCAAGACCGCCTTCTCCACCCCAAGTGGCCACTGGCAGTACCGGACCCTCCCGTTTGGCCTACATGGGGCAACGGCAACCTTCCAGCGCATGATGGACATCCTCCTGCGGCCCCATCAATCCCACGCCGCCGCCTACCTGAACGATGTCGTCATCCACTCCGAGCGGTGGGAGGACCACCTAGAGCGGCTCCGGAGGGTGTTAGGAGAACTGGGGAGGGCTGGACTTACGGCCAACCCCCCGAAGTGCCACCTCGCCCGTACCGAGGCCAAGTATCTGGGGTTCCAGGTGGGCCGCGGCCTGATTAAACCTCAGCAGAAGAAGGTAACAGCTATCCTCTCCGCACCACGTCCCAGCTCCAAGACACAGGTACAGGCTTTCCTGTGGTTGGCAGGGTATTACCGTTGCTTCATACCTAACTTCTCCTCCATTGCAGCCCCCCGACAGACTTGACCAGAAAGGGGCAGACGGAGAAGCCATCCTGGGGCCCTGCGGAGGAGGAGGTGTTCCATCGGATCAAGACAGCCCTCACGTCAGAACCAGTCCTGCGGGCCCCGGACTTTAACTGTCCCTTTATGTTGCAGACAGATGCCTCGGACACAGGATTGGGAGCCGTCCTCTCCCAGGTACAGGACGGCAAGGAACATCCCGTAATCTACATCAGCCGGAAGCTGACCCCCACGGAACAGCGCTATGCCACGGTAGAGAGGGAGGCATTGGCCGTCAAGTGGGCAGTCCTGGAGCTGAGGTATTATCTATTGGGAAGGAAGTTTACCTTGATTACTGACCATGCCCCTTTGCAGTGGATGGCCCGGGGCGAAAGACACCAACGCCCGGGTAACACGGTGGTTCCTATATATTTATATATATATATATATATATATATATATATATACAATTTTTATTATTATTATTTTCCTGGTTGTTGACAGTATTTTCTAATTTATGGAGTGATAAAAAGAGATTTTTGACTTTAAAGCCCTATTAGGGCAGTAATTGTTTCTCAGGGGAACGTCAGTGATTTTCACAATTTACAGTGGATAGTCGGTTATTTAATTGTTGTCTGAATCCGGCCAAATTACCTACTGTTTTCTGACAAACACCGAGGTCGTGTGGTAATTTAATCCACATCCACATCCGAATCCACATCTCTGAGTTTACAAGAAGAAATCGATTTAAAATTAAGTGCTTAAACCCTTTTTTTTTTTAGCACTCCCAAACACCGAAGGCACATTAACTGATGAACTTCGGTGTAATTTGCATAGGCTACATATTTATTTATGAAAGTATTTAAAAGAACAATACCTCATAACTGCTCACAGCGACTTGGAGCAGATAAAGAAGAAAAGCACGTAAACATTCGTTCGGGTCTTTATTATGGCAAAAGCAGGTATGGTATACAGTTTTAAAATGTGTATTATAAACATATATAGGCTAAATAACTGTATAGCCTAATTATATACAACTATATCACGTCTTTTTAAACAGGAGATTTAAATAATCAAATAATTAATAGGATTAGCCTATGTGTTATTATAATATATGCTTGTAATAAGAATGCATTTTACATAATAAGTAGTTTTTAAATGCATTTTACATAATAATAAGAACACATTTTGTAAATAATAGTCATTTCATTCATTTATTTGAGCAGCGCGTTCCCAGGTTCAGGATTACAAAACTCCTCCTCTGTGTAAAGAGGTCTATGGAGTCAACATAATGCCGTATAAATAAATAAAAAAAATAAAGTTTTGCAAAAGAATAGAAGGTTTTGCAAATGAAAATTAAAGTATTGAGCGAAATAAATTAGACTTTTGCAAACAAAAATAAAGAACTACAAAAGGAAATAAAGTATTTGGAGAAAAAAAAAAGTTTTGGCAAAAAAAAAAAAAAAGTTTGAGCTTGCGATTCCGTTTTCCCCTTTGCACTTCATTTTTCTGGCACTGTTTTGACGTGGGGGTGGAGTCAAGGGCGTCAAGGGAGTAATCGGCACAGACCCAGCTCACTGATCCAGGTACTGTCATGATGAGCAAAGGCTTGCAAGAGGATCAGTTCCCTTTCATAGGTCACTTCGATGCTACGGTGACGTCACCACGTATGGGAACACATTCGGTGTGATGAATGTCTGAAGCCCTATACCATCCCGCCAATCCTATTGGCCAAATGGCGCATGGCACCACCCTACGCATGCGCACGCATGATATACCTGGGTGCCGCGCGCCATTTCGCTCAGATTTCATTCCTTCAGGAATAGCGAATCATGTGTGCCCTATCATCTTGCGTTCTCCAGCGATCTCTTCGAGCAGTGTTAACTCCTCTTCGCGGACGCGATGAGTTTTTGTAAATGTAAGGAGCCATGTACCAGGTACATCACGGCGGGGGACACTCATGACAGGTGCGTAGTGTGTCTTGGTTTACATCACGCACAGGCGGCACTTAGCGGCCTTTCTTCCTGTCCCCATTGTGATGGCCTGCGGCTCAGAGTACTGCGCTCTAGGGTGGAAGTATTCTCCGATGTCGCCCTCGAGTCTAACCCCCGTCATGTCACCTCCGCGACTGCCGAGGCACCGCACGAGGCGAGGGCCTTGGGTGACACGTGCGACATGGATTTCGTGGACAGCGCAGCGCTGGAATATTCTCCACATCGCTCGCTCTCCCCTACCCTGCTGCAGAATAAAAGTTATACTGAGCCTGTCGTCTTCTCGAATGAGGATTTACACCCCACACCGGAGGCATGCGCCGCCATCTCCTTCGGTTGTGGACGCTATGATGATGACGTTTTATCCACCGTGGCCTCGGGGTCTGAGGACTTTGCGACCGACACTAGCCCTCTCCCTCCTAGCGGACAGGAGAGGCATGTTTCCCCCTCCTACAGTGAGCTGTTGGACGTGGTTTCTCGTGCGGTGGGTAAATTGGGGCTAGACTGGGAGGTTGACAAGGACGAGGCCCAACCTTCTTCTAAGCTGGACGACCATTTTTTAACTAGTCGGACACCTACACAGCCCCGGAGGCCTTTACCTTTTTTCCCGGACCTCCACCAGGAGGTTTCGAGGTCCTGGAAACAGCCGTTTTCGGCGCGGATCACTAATGCTGCGGCCTCGGATTTCGCCACCGTTTCTGATATGGCGAACCATGGCTACACAATAATGCCCCCTGTAGAAGAGACTCTCGCCGAACACCTTGCGCCTAATTCGGCCGCGGCATGGAAGTCTCGCCCCCTTCTTCCTTCAAAGGCGTGTCGAGTCACGTCTAGTTTGGTGGGTAAATCCTACATGGCGGCTGGTCAAGCGGCTGCTTCACTCCACTCTATAGCGGTCCTTCAGGCCTACCAAGCGGAGCTGTTGAAGGAACTTGACGAAGGTTAGGGCATCACGCCGGAGGCAGTAATAGAACTGCGTAGAGCAACTGATTTGACGCTACGTGCTACCAAACATACCGCTCGTGCAGTGGGCCGTTCTATGGCCGGTTTGATTTCGGTTGAGCGCCACCTCTGGCTTAATCTCACCGATATTAAGGAAAAGGACAAATCTTTCCTCATGGATGCCCCTGTCTCCAGGGATGGGTTGTTCGGTGAGGCTGTCACGTCGGTAGTGGAAAAGTTCAGGGCAGCGAAACAGCAATCAGCCGCTTTCCGCCAGCTGATTCCCCGCAGACCCAGGGAGGTTGAACGCCGGCAAGCGCCCGCGCGTTCTCGCTCAACCTCCTCTCACCGCCAGCGAGCAGCCTCTCGAGAGGAGCCCTCACCTATGGCGCCTCCTCGTAAGGATTGGGGCCCTAGGGTTTTTCCTCCGGCTCACCAGCGTCAACGGAAAAGAATGAACCTGACCTCGACGGCAAAGGCCTCTCGTTCTCGGGTACCGAATAGCAGCTCCTGATCATTTTGCTGCTTGCCAGGGACTGTGCCCTCCGCTAGAGAGCGCTGCCGGACCGCTTTCGCGCATCCTACACTCTCATTGCAGTCCCCATGCTCAAACATTGACTGTCTCGCCGCAAACAGCGCCTCGAGCAGCATTGGATCGAGCTGTAATGTCAGACGCTCCCTCAGACACTCTGCGCAATCCTGCTTTTGGAATTCGAGGGGCGACTCAGGGACCCTACACAAACAGCCGACGCTTTTGCGCTAGCGGCAGAGCCCGATGTTCAATCTGTTGGCCTAATTCCTGCCGTGAACACGTCTCAGGATTATACTCAACGGGACGCAACAACTCTTGTGCATACGCTTCCCCTGTGCACGAACACCACAGGTTTTTCGTGTCCGGACGTTTTAACGCGTATGACAGCGTTGCAGGGAGCGGAAGTTTTGAGACCGCTAATTTTGTTTCGGGCCGCGTGGGAACGCCTGCCCGACATTTCTCAATGGGTGTTACGCACAATTTGTCACGGATACACCATTCAGTTTCGAAAAGGCCCGCCTCATTTCCGCGGAATTCTTTCCACTACGGTGAAGTCTACGGAAATGGCGGTGCTGCGACAGGAAATGTCAACTCTGCTGAGCAAAGGGGCTATAGAAGAAGTACACCCCTCTCAGATGGAGGCAGGTTTTTACAGCCGTTATTTCGTGGTACCGAAAAAAGACGGCGGATTACGGCCCATTCTGGATTTACGCTGTCTGAATCTTGCACTCAGGCCGAGCAAATTCAAGATGTTGACGGTAAAGTCTATTCTGTCTCAGATCCGACCAAACGATTGGTTTATTACGATCGATCTGAAGGATGCGTATTTCCATATTCAGATCGTCAAGAGACACAGGAAGTTCCTCAGATTCGCTTTAGAGGGCAAAGTGTATCAGTACCGCGTTCTTCCCTTTGGCTTGGCTTTAGCGCCCCGTACTTTCTCCAAATGCATGGACGCAGCTCTGGTCCCGTTGCGGCTCCAGGGCGTTCGTGTTTTGAATTATTTGGACGATTGGCTGGTGCTAGCGCAATCGCAGACTCAGGCACACTCTCACCGAGATCTTGTGCTGAATCATTTAAACAGCCTGGGCTTACGCACAAATTTCAAGAAAAGTGTTTTAACTCCCTCTCAACGGATAACTTTTCTGGGAATAGATTTGGATTCTCACGCGATGACAGCGAAGCTTTCTCTCCCGCGCGCTCAGTCGATTGCGTCATGCATGCGGCACTTCAAAGCGGGTCGCACGGTGACAGTGAGATTGTGCCTCAGGCTCTTAGGTCTAATGGCAGCAGCATCCCCTGTGATTCGTCTGGGATTGCTTAACATGCGCCCCTTTCAGTGGTGGACGAAAAGGCAGAATATTTCACCCCGTTGTCTTCCGCATCGAACGATTTCGGTGACACGGCGGTGTGTGATGTCGCTAAAATTATGGATGTCAACCGAATTTCTCCTGACAGGAGTTCGGCTGGGAATTTATGCTTTCCGAGAGACTGTCACGACGGACGCGTCTTTGACTGGTTGGGGAGCTGTTTGTCAAGGGCGCCCAGCCCACGGAGTGTGGACAGCGGCTCAGCGCGACTGGCACATAAACTGACTGGAATTACTGGCAGTTTTTCTGGCTCTCCAGTATTTCACGGATCTGCTGATCGGCCGTCATGTGCTGCTCAGATCGGACAACACAGCGGTTGTGTCATACCTGAACCATCAAGGAGGATTACATTCTCGCCCCCTGTGCAGGCTGGCAAGGCATGTTCTTCTTTGGTCTCGGGACAAATTTCTGTCGATCCGGGCTATTCATGTCCCAGGACGATTGAATTTCAGGGCGGACTTGCTATCCAGACAGGCTCTGGAACAGGGAGAATGGAGATTACAACCTCAGACGGTGAATCTTTTATGGCGGATATTCGGCAAAGCGAAAATGGATTTATTCGCGTCGAACATGACTACGCATTGCCCGCTATGGTTCTCCCTATGCCCTCCATCGCCCCTGGGCGTGGATGCATTAGCTCACAGCTGGCCCAGGACCAGTCTGTATGCTTTTCCTCCGATTCGTTTCATCCCAGCGGTGTTATGCAGAATACGGCGGGACAGAGTGGAACAGCTGCTGCTGGTGGCTCCGCGATGGCACACGCAGCCGTGGTTTGCGGATCTGATCAGTCTGCTAGCGGGCTCTCCGAGGGAGATTCCCCTCAGACAGGATTTATTATCACAAGCACAGGGACTGATTTGGCACCCGAGGCCAGATCTGTGGAAACTGTGGGCGTGGCCACTGAGCGGAGTGCGTCAGTATGTCCCGGTCTTTCTGTTGAAACCACTGAGACTATATTGAATTCTAGAGCAGCTTCTACGAGACGCTTATATGCTTTCAAGTGGAGACTGTTCACAGCCTGGTGTGGCAATCGTAATGTGGATCCAGTTTACTGCCCAGTGGCTTCAGTGCTGGAGTTCCTCCAGGACCGTTTTTCGGATGGCGTAACACCAGCCACTTTAAAGGTTTACGTGGCAGCCATTTCAGCTTACCACGAATACATAGGCGGTGCCTCTGTGGGGCGTCATCCACTAGTTTCTCGTTTCATACAGGGTGCGCGATGGCTGAGGCCTTCCGCCCTGTGCGAGTTCCTTCATGGGATTTATCCATTGTGTTGCTAGGTTTGTCAGGGCATCCGTTTGAGCCCTTGGAGACTGTACCGGATAAATTCCTGACACTGAAGACACTTCTTCTCATGGCTTTATCCTCCCTCAAGAGAGTTGGGGATTTACAGGCTCTTTCTGTTTCACCCTCATGTATGGAATTTGCACCGGGCTCTGTGAAGGTGCTGCTGCGGCCCAGGCCTAACTATGTTCCTAAGGTCGCATCTAACCCCTTTCGCTTTCAGCAAGTGGTCCTGGAAGCTTTTTCACCTGCTGAGGCTGAGTCAGGAGATCTAAGTCTTTGCCCTGTGAGAGCTTTAAAGACTTATGTGGATCGTACAGCCCCTTGGCGTGAATCTGACCAGCTGTTTGTCTGTTTTGGGCATAAGAGTAAGGGCCATGCGGTTACAAAACAGCGCATGTCCCATTGGCTGGTGGAGGCAATTTCTTTGGCCTATGAGGCGCGCGGACTCGCTTCGCCCTTAGGAGTTAAAGCTCATTCCACTCGAGCTGTGGCTTCTTCTCAAGCTTTTCTCAGTGGATCTTCTATGGATGATATCTGTGCTGCGGCAGGATGGTCCTCAACGAGCACTTTTATCAAGTCCTACAGTCTGGATGTGAGGATGGCTCCTGGCTCCCGGGTTCTCTCCGCTTGAGCAGATGCTTCCTCGGATCTCAGTTATCAGGTACGTCAGGTGTTTTGGTATATCGTTCCCATACGTGGTGACATCACCGCAGCATCGAAGTGACCTATGAAAGGGAACATCTCGGTTACGTATGTAACCATGGTTCCCTGAATAGGGAACGAGATGCTGCGGTCCTGGCCGTGCCGTACCTTGATAATGTTCTTCATCTTCAGTCATGAAATCTGAGCGAAATGGCGCGCGGCACCCAGGTATATCATGCGTGCGCATGAGTAGGGTGGTGCCATGCGCCATTTGGCCAATAGGATTGGCGGGATGGTATAGGGCTTCAGACATTCGTCACACCGAAGGTGTTCCCATACGTGGTGACGTCACCGCAGCATCTCGTTCCCTATTCAGGGAACCATGGTTACATACATAACCAAGATGTTTTTTATTATTATTCAATAGCATTAAAGCATGCATGATTTTATTTTATTAACTTTATTAACAAATGTGTGTATTAGCAGCGTTTGCTCAAGTTAAATAAGTTTTTAACTAGGGCCGGGACTCGATTAAAAAAATTAAATCTAATTAATTAGAGGCTTTGTAATTAATTAATCGAAATTAATCGCATTTTAATCGCATATAAATATTTGACCTGAGAACAGTGAGAAGTAATTTTTTTTTTCACATGGATTTATAGTATACCATTGAATAATGACTGAATACATAAGCTTAAGCAACAAAATATTGTTTATTTTTGTTCAACCAAGTCTAGCAGACCATTGCAATTTTTGCCATGAAGTGTAGCAATAGCATATTTAGAAACAATTTAGAAATAGTACATTTCAGAAATTCAGGAAGCTTATAGGTGCTGGAACCTTCTGTAAAGTGTTTTTTTTTAAGTAAAACACAATACTGTCAATTACATTCAGAACATTGGAAACACTGACTATTAGAAAACATCTCTCTGTTGCTTCAGAGGCCATAACATACTAAGTCCAACTCTCAACAACCTTGGCCAAAACAATAAAGAGTTCAACATAAACTGTTGCACCAACAAAATAATACATAGTTCAACATAAAATGTAAAGTCCACGCTAGCTGCTATATGTTTTGCGTTGAGGTGATACTTGAGGCTCGATGTGCTGCTGCAGTGATATGCGAACGCTAGTCGGTGCTCCAGTATAATCGGTCCCGCCGAAACTCATCCAGTGAGAAACGTTCCGCGGTGCAAAATTAAGTTATTAAAAATGCGGGATTTTTTTTTCTGTAATTAATTAATCTTAGTTAACACGTTATTTTTTGTGTAATTAATTAATCTCAATTACCGCGTTAAAGTCCCGGCCCTATTTTTAACATGAACATCTGCCTGCTGTTTATTAATCTCGATGTGCACACTTTTATAGCATTAAAATGTTTCATTTGATTAACTGCATGTGTATTAACAGTGTTTGTTTAAAATGTTTTAACTTGTGGAGGACACCAGTGTATTGAAGCATTCTTTGTTCACCTTAGTTCAGAGTTGCTGCTAGTTTTTACGATGCTTTTGGAAAACGCAGCCCTGAAGAGTTTTGTAAATAATAGCTAGGGATGAACAATCATGATTTTTCATTGCCAATTCTGATACCGATTTTTTCCAAGCAAACTGGCCGATTCTGATACTTATTTCCATTTTTTTTTTAACCAACAAACAAGAAAGAAAGAAAGTGTGCATAAACAATGTGTGTATTTGGTATTTAATAAGCCAAACTGGCTTTTGGTTATTGAAAACAATAACCATAACCATCTGAAATTAACGGCAGTATCTGCACAGTAAGTAGCCTACATTTTAATACAAACAGATGGTACAGACATCAGCATTTAGCTTTTGTATTTGAATTTGGTCGAAACTGTCAGGGTTTGGGTAGAGGGATGAGGCGAGGACTCGATGCAGAGAGAAGGGCTCTTTAATAGTAATAATAATAAAATAAACAAACAAAAACTACCCCGTAGGGGAAAACAGACAAAACTTGACTGGCAAGGCAAGACACGATGTGCACAGACAAATATTAGACAACGAACTAGCAACCAGACTGCAAACACAAGGACAATAAATAGGAAGCTAATGAGGAGGGTAACGAGGGAACACATGTGGGGAAAATTACATCAATAATCAGGTAACAAGATGGGTGGGGTCAAGACAATCGACGAGAGCACATGGCACATAGGAACAAAGACAAAAGCCATGTGCTCACAAAAAACAAAAACAAGCACATGGCCAGCAAACCAATCGCAAGCCACATGAAAACAATGACATGAGGAGAGTATCAGGGCTCTGTCACAAAACCATGAATACCACTAGACTGAAGTGACAGAACCCTGACACTAGCCCCCCTCAAAAGGGACGCCACCTGGCGTCCCTAACGAGGAACACCCAAAAACAAGACGGGAACAAGACAGCACAGGCATGGCAACACAAACCCGGTACACAACAGAACACACGACATGGAAATCAAGATACAGACAAAATAGGGGAGGGAGGGAAGGGGGCCCAGTCAAGCAACAGGAAAACCCAAGCAGTTATTAAAAGAGACCAGGGAGGGGCGGGAGGGTTGAACCAAGGAGACTCAGGCAGTCCAGGAGTCCCAGCAGTGGGCCAGGGTGGAGCCGGAGAGATGAGCCAGCGAGGATCTGGCCTAACAGAAACCCCGACAGACCACCAGGGCGGTGCCGGAGGGACAGACCAGCGAGGCTCCGGCCTAACAGGAACCCCGGCAGACCACCAGGGCGGAGCCGGAGGGACAGACCAGCGAGGATCCGGCCTAACAGGAACCCCGGCACACCACCAGGGCGGAGCCGGAGGGACGGACCAGCGAGGATCCGGCCTAACAGGAACCCCGGCAGACCACCAGGGCGGAGCCGGAGGGACGGACCAGCGAGGATTCGGCCTAACAGGAACCCCGGCAGACCAGCAGGGTGGAACCAGACGGAGAGACAAGGAGGCCTCCAGCCAAACAGGGACCCGACAGATAGGTAGGGCAGAGCTGGCATGGCACTCATCAAGGGCAGAGCCGGCATCAGGGCAGGGAGCATAGACGGAACCGGCATCAGGGCAGGGAGCTTGGGCGGAGCCGGCATCAGGGCAGGGAGCTTGGGCGGAGCCGGCATCAGGGCAGGGAGCTTGGGCGGAGCCGGCATCAGGGCAGGGAGCTTGGGCGGCGCCGGCAGGGCAAGGAGCTTGGGCGGCGCCGGAAGGGCAAGGAGCTTGGGCGGCGCCGGCAGGGCAAGGAGCTTGGGCATGACTGGGATGGCCTCCAGGCCAGCAGTGGGCTCCTGAATGGCCTCCAGGCCATGTGGGATGGAGGAAGCCTTTCTTCTCCTCCTCCTCCGTCTCCGAGAGGGGGGCGCTGCAGCCTCATCAGGCTCCTCTGGGGGTGCTGCAGCCTCATCAGGCTCCTCTGGGGGCGCTGCAGCCTCATCAGGCTCCTCTGGCAGTGGCGGGGTAGAGCCATTCCTCTTCTTACCCCTCTTCCGTCTACGAGAGTGAGGTGCTGCAGTCTCTTCGGCCACCTCTAGGGGTTCTGCAGTGTCGCAAGTCGCCTCAGGGGGTACTGCAGCTCCTTCATCCACCACAGGTGGATCTGCAGCTTTGTCGGGCACCACAGGCAGCACTGCAGCCTCCTTAGCTGGGGAACGTGCCACAAACTCCACAAATTCCCCAAACGACAGGTGGTCCAGCCCCCTCATTCTCCACCAGCTGAGAGGCTCATCAAGGGCATAATTGAAGAGGTCCTTGAGGGCCGCATCATTAAACTCCAATCCCTCTGCAGTACCACTGAACTCCAGGGCAAAATCCCTCACACCAGTCCCTTGTTGATGAAGAGAGATCAAAGTCTTAAACTGGAGCATATGCTGGTAGTGGGGGCTGGAGAGAGTGGAGGCTGGTGGACGGTGCAATCCCTTCTTCCGCTGAGTCCTCATACTGGCTAGTTCGTTCTGTCAGGGTTTGGGTAGAGGGATGAGGCGAGGACTCAATGATGCAGAGAGAAGGGCTCTTTAATAGTAATAATAATAAAATAAACAAACAAAAACTACCCCGTAGGGGAAAACAGACAAAACTTGACTGGCAAGGCAAGACACGATGTGCACAGACAAATATTAGACAACGAACTAGCAACCAGACTGCAAACACAAGGACAATAAATAGGAAGCTAATGAGGAGGGTAACGAGGGAACACATGTGGGGAAAATTACATCAATAATCAGGTAACAAGATGGGTGGGGTCAAGACAATCGACGAGAGCACATGGCACATAGGAACAAAGACAAAAGCCATGTGCTCACAAAAAACAAAAACAAGCACATGGCCAGCAAACCAATCGCAAGCCACATGAAAACAATGACATGAGGAGAGTATCAGGGCTCTGTCACAAAACCATGAATACCACTAGACTGAAGTGACAGAACCCTGACAGAAACTACATAGAACTGGCCTTAAATTAAAAGATTAACTAACCATGTGAAATTAAAGGCAACAACTGCATAGTTCTACAGTCCAAACAACACAATCAACACACATTCAATAAGATGTTTCTTAATCAGCATTCAGTATTTTAGTTTTTAAATTCGGTTTTAAATTTTAAAAAAAGGTATTTACAAGTGAGACTAAATAAAAGTATGCTATATAAATACATTATTCCGAAACAAAATGTTAAAATCAAATAATAGTGGTGTGAATAAAACAAAGATGCAAAGTGTTTCATTCATCCTATTAAAAAAAGGGGTAATGATTCACATCTACATTTTTTTACTTGAGCCAATGAAAAATAAATAACTATTGTCTCAAGTTATAAAATATAAATGTGAATCATTACCCTAAAATCTTTTAATTGGATGAATGAAACACTTTTTTTTCAGTGTGCTACAGCAGGTGATTTTTAAGTCAATGTATTTTTTAGGTAAAATAAAAATAATCATCCTATATAGAATTGACATTTACTTCCAGCTTTTCAAACGTGTATGCAAGTTCTACTTTACAAAAAAAAAAAAAAAAAAAAAAAACTTTTGTTTTGTCACAATTTAGTCCGTTTCATCTCATCCAACATGCGAGAAGTTGAGCTGAACATCCCTTCACTGTCTCCACTTGTGGAGGGTGCGGACAGGTACAGTACACTCGCGCAACTTCAGTGAGCACAGGAAATGCTCTTATTTTGTACACCAGTACACCAACGGCTGTTCGCTTCCTGCTATTTGTGCCTCAGCAGGGGGCAGGGTTTCATATTTATTGAAGTATCCCTGAGTGCCGACATTGGCTAGAAGACAATACTGTATAAAAGGCCCCATTACCTTGTATCTTATGTTGTGGCCCCGTAGAAGCAGTTTTAGTAAAAATAGGCTAATGATTGCGTCATAACCTGCGACTCTCTGTGGCACAGTAGAGAAATTACTGTATGTACAGGAGGAGAAGCTCACAGGAAATCTTTTACTGTCTATGAGGCTATCGGGGGGACGTGGAGGCATGAAGTCAAGGGAGAAGCCCATATAGAGTCCATAAAAAAAAAAAAAAAAAAAAAAAACAGGACAAAATTATTCAACAAGATCCTCCAAGATTCGGTGGGTGATTCAGATTACGCTTGACACAGCGATTAGAAGACTTACAATTGTCAGACAGTTTGCCGACGTAACATTTACATCATCAAGCTCAGTTTGAGTCTGCGCAGTACACTCGACCCCCAAGAAGTGCGTGCTTCTAATTGACTTCACTTGTCTCCGTTGAATCCAATGGGGTTGCTGTGTCCATTTCTTTTACTGTCTATGTGCCTCAGATGTGTAGCTCTGCACTTCCAGTGCTGAACGGTGATCACAATGTAGTCTGTGCACGCGAGCGCACATCCGGAGAAATCGGCTGAAAAAGACCAAAAACCAGCCGGTTCCGATTTATGGTTGGTCAACCGGTCCATCCCTAATAATAGCCTATACCAGGGGTAGGCAAGTTCGGTCCTAGAGAGCCGCAGTCCTGCAGAGTGCAGCTTCAACCCTAATTAATCACACCTGAACAAGCTCATGAACGTCTTCAGGATAAATAAGGCTACAGGTAGGTAAAGTTTTTTTTTCAGGGTTGGAGCTGAACTCTGCAGGACTGCGGCTCTCTAGGATCACCACTCAGTCGTCAACACATGTCGTTGCCATTACACAAATGTTCAGTAAATGCACAAAAAGGTATGCCTAGGCTAAATATTGTTTTGAAAGTGGCATTATAAAATGCTTGATATGACTCATACCATATGAAGGTTACAGTAGCCTAGCTAAAGTGGACGATAATGCTAACTAGCGTTACCAACCTCCCTGCAAAACTATCATGGCAGCCAAGGAGATCATGATTGTACTGAAACGCAACACAGGTTTTTATTTTTATTTTTTTTTTTATTAATGATCTTCAGTCTTCACGGACCTTCGCGGGGTTTAACCAGAAGGTAACACGAGCTCTACCAATCAGATGCATCACTGTGGGATTGTGGGATTGTTCGGGATTGTGGGTAATGAAGTACATAGCCAAGACATCGCGAATAAAAGGCATTTATATCAAAACAAGGTTAGTGCCCCATGATCCTTTTGCGTTTATATGAGCATATACTAACACTTAGTACTGCCGTAGCTGGTTTTAAGTCTACCATGTATGGTTAAGTTTTTATGGCTTATACCCCAAATGTCAATGCAGAAATTGCATCGAATTTTTACTTCCGGCACCAGCTGTGGGCGGGACTGTGATGCTCTATATACCACTTCCTCTGAACGGCGTATCTGTGACGTCACATGGGGCGGGGGAACGCGATACTCCACCTTAGTCTGTTTCGTCTGATGCCTAATTGTATGAGACCTGATACCTGACGTAGTTTTTCCTGAGACCTGAAGCTTTCAGTACAAGCACATATTAATCCATGTTGTGATAATTGAGGAGAGACCGTTTTATCTCGTTCCCGCCCATATTCGCAGCGGCGTCCAAAATAATTTTGCACGTTTAAAGTCTAGTGTGACTGCCCCTTGAAGCCTTTTAGTCTGAGGCATGACGCCTTTTCATTTAATGACTGAGGTCTGAGGATGTCCACATAGTAACGACAGAGGGAATTGACGCATATTAACGACAGAACGAAAAAGCACATGCAGCATTGACACGCAAAATGACACAGTCAAATGACAAAGACAGATGACAAGTTGAGACGACACATAGCATAGACAGACAGCATGTCGACATAATTTTGGCACAAATGGAACCTCATAAAAACTAGCAGTAACTCTGAACTAACGTGAGCAAAGGAATGCTTCTGTGCGCTGGCGTCCTATATATATATATATCTATATATATCTATATATATATATATATATATATATATATATATATATATATACTGTGTGCAGTGTGTTTTAATTATCTGAGTTGTTATGTTTGAGTCATTATCTGAATAACTTTAGCAAACCAACTGCTAGAATAAGTTATACAAGGTCAAAATGACAATATAAACAAAATACAAAAATGTCCACCCATGATTTAAGTGGGGGAACAGTTAGCATCACATTCATTAGTTAAAATCAGCACAATCAGCCATGTTTAATCTTTTTAAACAGACTGTGATAAAAAAAAAGCTCTTAATGGAACTGTAGTGAATGTTAAATAAATCCTGGATAATCCTCATTTGAATTTTGGAATGTTCTATTCAAAGATTCTGGCCCCTAAAGACACACGGTTAGTTCTCTTAAATAAAATAAAATAAAAAACATGTTCTGTTTACACAAACCACTTACACACGAGTCCCCCAGGGTAAAGCAGATGACATGTGAACTTTCTCGGCCACAGAAAGACGTCACCAAAATACAGTAACACTAGTACTACTAGTTATAGTACACGGCAGCTGTTACTGTGTTTAAAGCTGGCCATGTGTGAGTAAATGCCAAATGTAATCAGACATGTTTGCAATTAGAAGGAGAATTCCTGATGAAGCAAGGAGAGCAAACTCTTGTGCTGTGAATCAAACTATAGGTGTTATAGAACAATACAGTTTAACACACAGCACCAGAGCATGACTCCACTGACACGGTTTCACCTCCAGCTCTTCTGAGATTTACTGAGATACATGAAACTGACACCTTTAAATGTCATAATAATGTACAAAAGAGTCAAAGCCATCAATTACTTTAATATAAAATCATTAAAAACAAGCCAAAAAAATCGCAGATTAAAAAAAATTGCACAATTTCTGAACAATCCATTATTTAAGTTTATCTTTCAAAATACTGTATATACAAAAATGGAAAATAAGATTGTTATTGTTAAATTGTGTTAAACTATAACTCCTTTTAAAATAAGTAACATCTCTAGTTAAAGAAACTAGGTGTTACAGATTAATTGATTTTTTTGCATAACTAAATATATTTTTACATGCTTACATTTGCCTTATTATTGATTCAGAGGAATGGAAACTAAATGGACAGTTGAACATTTATCTGTCCATATATACATTGTGTATTAAAGTGAAAAAAATTAATTAAAATTGGCTGAAAATGTACTCACTCTCAGGCCATCCAAGATGTAGATGAGGTTGATTCTTCATGGGAACAGATGTGGAGGAATTTAGCATTACATCACTTGCTCACAAATAATTCCTCTGCAGTGAATGGGTGCCGTCAGAATGAGAGTCTAAACAGCTGATAAAAACATCACAATGACCCACAATTAATCCTGTCAGGAAACATATCCATCAAGATGTTTTTAAGTTCAAACTGCTGCTTCCAGCTAAAATACAAGTACTTTATACATAATTATTATTTTTTATTTTTTTTAAGTCAACTTGTTTGAATCAGAAGAGAAACATGCGCAGATCAAGCACAAGTTTACAATAAAAATCCAAAACATTAAAATATGTTAGTGGATTATGCAATTGCATTCTTGTCTGAAGCAATGTTCGAAGTTAAAAATGTCTTGATGGATTTGTTTCTTGTAAACACAAATCGTTTCACTTCAGAAGACATTAACTGATGGAGTCAAGTGTATTACTTGTGGATTCTGATGGCATTCATTCACAGCAGAGGATCCATTGGTGAAGTGACATAATGCTAATTCTTTTTTTTTTTTTTTTTTTTTTTTTTTAGTTTATCTGTAGTGACCAAACTCTTGTTAGAAATATTCTGCAAATTTGAGTGAGCTCTGGCCTGTTTGTGATAACATTGTGTTACCTGATCTTGAACCTTTTTAAAAGCATTGATCTTGTAAATGTTTAAAAAAATTATCAAATCAAATGAATAAGATTGAATGATGATAACTGAATTTCAAGGTTTTTTGTGGGCCTACTCATGAGCTCTAACAGACTAAAAAACAAATCAAGCAAAGCAGGAACAAACAGATCAAAACTACACATCAAAACCTTAAGAATTACAAAAAGTTTGACTGGTTTGTCAGTACAAAAATTAGCTTTTTTCTTCAGTTCATACACTTTTGTGACTATAATTAAAGATTTTGTTATTCCAAATCAGGTTTGTGTATGTGTCCCTTCTTTTATACATCTTGAGAAAAAATCTAGAGAGCTAGCATCATTATTAAACAGCATTTGTTCATCCATATTTTCTTATTAATATTCTACTTTCATAAGAACATACAATCTTAGATTTTATTAATATTAACATAAAATAACAATTTGGTCTCGTGGCTGCTTTATTACTCTCCTTGAGCGTGAACCTCTACCTCTGTGGTCAACATATCTGCATCAGCATTTGCAAATAGACCTGCATCTAAATCTGAATCTGCACCTTCATCCATGTCTACATCTACATGAGCTTGTGTGCCTGTCATCCCTGCATTTTCATTGGCTGTAGCCTCGACAGACATGACATCATCATAGTCCTGCTGTTTCTCTGTCTCCACTTCATAGGTGTCCTGATCTGATGAGAAACACAAAGGAAAAGTTCAGCACCATTTCCATAAAGGCACACACACAAGTTTGTTTTTGTGAAAAGTGGGGACATTCCATTGGTGTAACGGTTTTTATACAGTACGAACTGTATACTCTATCTCCCTACTCCAACCCTAAACCTAACCCTAACCATCACAGGAAACTTTGTGCATTTTTACTTTCTCAAAAATAAAAAAAAACAAACCTCATTCTGTATGTTTTATAAGCGTTTTGAAAAATAAGTCACCCTCTCCTTGTAATACCTGTGTCATACCCATGTCAATCATACAGAGTTGTGTCCTGATATGTCACAAACACACACACACACACACACATACAGTGAAGTGTAAATTTGAGTGATGTACCAAGAATGTTCTCGGGTCTCTTGGGAAGGAGAGGGATGTCGAGGTCTTCATCATGGTGGGTTTGAGAAGGAGAGATTCCATTGGCTTGTCCCTCAATGTCATCATATTCTGTCCCAGAAGAATCCCTCTTTCGGTCATCTTCATCCTCCTCTCCTGTTGGAGAAACATGATTTAGTCTTACATGAATAGATATACATCTATATTAATTTATTCATACATTATTCATTTCCCCCTGTAGAGTCTGAATGTGCCCTTTTAATTGTTTCCATCAATTGTATGTGATATTCCAGTTTTGCGCAGGAGTTAAATTTGAATCTTTGCATGGAAACATCACTTAAACTTGGTGAATGGACTGCATTTATATAGCGCTTTCAACAGACCACATGGCCATCCAAAGCGCTTTACAATTTGCCTCACATTCACCCATTCACACACTCATTCACACTCGTGTCAGCCATCCCATTCAAGGCGCCATCCAGCTCATCGGGAGCAGCAGGGGTTAGGTGTCTTGCTCAAGGACACCTCGACACTTGGTCAGGTGGAGCCAGGGAAACCTTCCTTGTTTGTAGACAAACTACATGAACCACTGAGCCACTGCCACCCCAGTGAAACTGGGTTATACTTTTATACTCATTTTACATGACATTTTAGTTTGTCAAACATTAAAAGAATCAGCAGTTTTGTTGATTAAAATTTGTTGAGATGAACATACTTATTTTTAAGTTTACTTTGTAGAGTATTAGTATAGTTTATTTATTTGGATGGACAAATGTGCAGGCAGTCAGGCAACAGACTAAAATCAACAGACTAAGTAAAAGATTGATTGACTGACATACATTGTGTTGCAATGAATGAAACTGAAAATTAAAAATTACCTGCTGTTATAAGACTAATATTTGAATATCTCACCTGACTTGTCCATGAGAGAATCCACATCCTCGTAATCATCATCTAAAAAGGATGCCTTTTCTTCAGAAAAACCTGAAAAAAAAAAAAAAAAAAAAAAAAAAAAAATATATATATATATATATATATATATATATATATATATATTGTTTTTCACTTATTAGAGGTGGGCATAGATTTTTTTTTTTTTTTCTAGATTAATCGCACTATGATCTTGAAATTAATCTAGATTAATCTAGATTAAAATAGCTCATTCGAATTCTGCCAAAGGCATTCAGAATATGTGTTACCCAAATAAAATTGACAAACAGTAAGTCTTTGAGAAGGGGTTTATCAAGCTAGGTGGTGCATTAGAAAAGGGGCTCATCTCCTGTTTCCAAAATGCATCACAAAGTGCTTGAAAAAGCTGTAAACTAATTCCACATTGCACAAGGTGCAAAAACAACCTTTCACACCAATGTTTTTTTTTTTTCAAGTTTGTAGGTGTCAAGGTAAAGTTTCTGAATAATTTTTGGTTTGACTGTTAAAACTACAAAGAAATTCAATCAAGAGCAGTGAGTGATTTTCATTTTCTTGGATTAACATTACAGCAGCCAGTCGCTAAATTAGGCGCGGTCCCTTTAAGAGACGATGAACGCATGATCCAATATAATACACATCCCATTTTTTTCCTCAACTGTTTACTTTTACTTAAGAAATAACTGACAGTTTATTCGAGCATAATTTCTAAGGTGGATATTTTGACATATTTTGTATGTATTTGTCGGCACAAGAGCAAAAATAAGCAAATTCGGTGTTCAAGTGTTTTGAGACGCCTTTCTCTGCGCGAGCCCTGAACACCAGAACACCAGAACAACGTGGTGTTGAATTGGGCGTGACACAGTCTCAATTTGTGGGACGCATGAATTGGGCTTCAAACGCTGTGCGCGCACGCGCTACGCGGGAGGGGTGGTCACCCTAGTACATGGTGGTCATAAAGGGATGGACATGGTCAGAAACAATGCTCAGGTATGCCGTGGCATTTAAACGATGCCCACTTGGCACTAAGGGGCATAAAGTGTGCCAAGAAAACATCCCCCACACCATTACACCACCACCAGCAGCCTGCACAGTGGTAACAAGGCATGATGGATCCATGTTCTCATTCTGTTTACACCAAATTCTGACTCTACCATCTGAATGTCTCAACAGAAATCGAGACTCATCAGAACAGGCAATATTTTTCCAGTCTTCAACTGTCCAATTTTGGTGAGCTCGTGGAAATTGTAGCCTCTTTTGCCTATATGTAGTGGAGATGAGTGGTACCCGGTGGGGTCTTCTGCTGTTGTAGCCCATCCGCCTCAAGGTTGTGCGTGTTGTGGCTTCACAAATGCTTTGCTGCATACCTCGGTTGTAACGAGTGTTTATTTCAGTCAAAATTGCTCTTCTATAAGCTTGAATCAGTCGGCCCATTCTCCTCTGACCTCTAGCATCAACAAGAAATTTTCACCCACATGACTGCTGTATACTGGATGTTTTTCCCTTTTCACACCATTCTTTGTAAACCCTAATAATCCTTTAGGTGAGTGTATGTGTGTGTGTATATATATATATATATATATATATATATATATATATATATATATATATATATATATATATATATATATATATATATAAAATCTCTTTGCTCATGAAAATATTTTATAATTAAAATATGAATAAAAGAGTGAATATCTATCTATCTATCTATCTATCTATCTATCTATCTATCTATCTATCTATCTATCTATCTATATAGATAGATAGATTGTTTGTGAATGATTCTTTCAACTTATTATACAAGTAAAATAAATAAATAACTATAATAACAATAACATTTAGCAATTAAGCAAAACATTTGCTTATGTCTTTATAATTACATTGTTCAAAGTAATAATAATTAAATTCTACAGTATACCTTTGTCCCCTGTATCCATCTTATCCATTTCATTCACATCTGGGCTGACGTCTTTGCCCTTTTTACTTCTGTAATATCTTACTGCAAAAACAGAAACAGGTAGAAAATTATGCTTCTATTAATTCTACAGGTTATTATTTGATGTGTAGTGTGTGTAGTGAGACAAGGAGTGGGAAACACTGCCACCAACAGGTTAAAAACATGAAGACCTTTCAAATATCGCTGTAACATCATGAAAAAATAATGTTTATCTGCGAATCAGAACAATGTCTTTCTGGTGCAAGTGATACTCACAGGCTAAAAGTAGACGTTTCCGATTTCTCCACATTAAAAACAAAATCAGCAACCCCAGCACAGCTCCCGACAGACCCAATATCAGACCAACTGAAGAATTACCTCCTTTTGGAGTATTATCTGCAGTTTTTGGAATATAACCTATAGTTTTAATGAAACAGTTTCACAGGTTAGAATGTTAACGAAACTTTGTTAAAGTAAACTCACAGCTACTTAACTTCATGCAAGCAACAGCAAAACAAATCCCAGAACAATAAAATGATTTTCCTATATTAAAGTGTACACTGTAAAAAAAAATTTTTTTGAAACATTTTGGAAACTGACAATTAAATATTGACCCAACAAATTGCTTTCAAATAATTATCCCCAAACAAAAAGATGCATTGGGGTAATTTTAGCTTTTGGTCCAAAGGTAAAATTAAAAATATATATTCTCTGAACATATTAAATTGTGTTCAGCCAATTAATCAAGTAAAAGTGAAATATCTGTGTTTGCTGAACAAGCCTTGCGGAGAAAAAAACGCACCTGAGAGAAACCGTTGGTAATGGTATAGTGGATTCAAATATATCTACGCGGGAGAGATGAGGAGACTGAGGAGTCGATGCTGAAGTACGACGACAGAAGTTCAGACATCATTTCAAAACAGATTTTTCTTCATTTAAGTTATGGTGAGTACTGAAATATGAATTTATTAAGTCTTGTTTACGTCAAACCGAGTGCAGGTCTCAATGTTTCAGCATAAAACCGTAAAACATGGGCATTAATGTTACACTACCGCGGCCATTACACTAACATTGGGTAAGGTTAAACGCATTAACGACTCTCCGAATGTTTTACTTGAGGACATAGTATATTGTAATGTCTGAAAAATGACAGACAAGGGAAGCTCTATTTCCGAAGTTTTAATCAGAACGAAGACAGTCTGTGAGATGAGAACACTGTCCCGGCCCTCCGATCTAACTTATGCTCCGAACTTACTTTGTTAACCCCATCACTGCCGGTGCAAAACAAACACCAATTTCACAACTATGAAGAGTCTGTGCGCTACAATATTTTCCTTAGCCTACATAACATTGTATTTTGCAAAATAACATTGAATTCACGCCTTGGTTTCATGACAGCCTTTAATAAACTAATTTAGTCCAATACTAATATCTCATTTACTATTTATTGAACTAAATAATTTTATCAAACTATATTGTGATTATGATAAATGTATGAGACACTAGCTATTAGTTATATGTTTCTGTTATAACTTTTTTTTTCTCTCTCAATGTAGCCAAACATCCTAGGTCTGACTCAACGGAACGACTAACGTTACGACTTTCACAGTGAGTATTTAAAAGTTTTTATTGCATATTTGTTCATACCATATTCGTGTCAAATACCCTTAGCTCTTGTGATATTTAAATTGTGTTAAATTGCTTTATTGAGAGCCGCCAATGAGACGCTTCTAAAATTTGTGACACTGTAATTCAGGCTACATAATTTACAAAGTGGTTGGCCAATTTGTCTTACACCCATTTGACACATACTCCGTCTGCAGTGCTTATGTTCGTGTTGCAGTACATGTATGGCAAGCTATAAAGCTCAGAATTAGTAATGTTAATTAAATCACTATTTATTAATAGCAATCTGTTAATTAATAATTAAATACTGTTGGGTTTCTCACACAAACCGATCATTTCGTGTCAGACATCAATGTGTCAGTGACAGTATTTATATCACATTTTACCTCAAATCAGCCGTCCCCACACCATCACTTCTGGTAATGAGGTCAAATTACACGATATGGCATAGAGATACGCACGAAAGATCACTTGCGCCGCTTGCATCCCATTGAGATACGCCATATTGTGTACATGACTTTGGAACAGAGTAGAGTTATAAATTATATTCAAATTAAATCCATATGTGGTGAAATTACTAGATTTATTAGAAATGAGATATATTTTAAATTAAAACTTACAACAGGCTTGACAAAAACAGCCGATTCTCATCTTTTCTTTTGTTTTAAAATCTTTTTTTACAAGAAATCCTCCAAGAAAGGATGAGTGTTAACCATTATGTCACTTTTTTTTACCAAAATGCCAGGTATAGTGTCGTTTTCCTTGCTTTATCCAAGGAAAAAAGCCATGTGTTGACTTTGAAACAGAGTAGACTTTAAATTATGTGCATCTGTGGTGAAATTACTAGATTTTCATGTCAATACATGTTTATTTTAATGCGAACAATGTGCTGTCACTTTAATTTAGTGGGTCCAGCACAGCAAAAAATAGACTTAAACCGGAAATGCCGCACTGCTGCAGACATACCGCACCTGGAACACACTGTGAAAGCTCTAACCGGTTAACATACTCACTGCAAATGGAGTATGTGTGAAATGGGCATTAGTCTGGGAACCCCTCCCTCAGAAAATCTCTACAAACTTGAACAAATTTTATTGTACATCTAATTAATTTTTTCTAAAGATTTCTAACTCTTTTTTTATATATATATATATATATATATATGGGTCTTTTGCCCTTTCAGCAGTGTGGACTTGACTATCACCAGCATGCTGGTCACTCAGTCCACAGTTGGCTATATTTTCCAGTTGCTGTACAGACTTTATGACAACTTTTCCCCATTTAGCTCTATCTTTAGAAGGCCTTTTTTTTTTTTTTTTGCAAAAGTATCATCTTTCAGCTTTTTCATTTATTTATTTTGCAGGTTTAGAAGAAGTCCATGCAGTGCTGCTTCTGCAAGTTTTCATCACCTCACCAAGACCTAATTTTCAACTTGCAATTGGTCAGTTAATGCAACTTCCTTTCCATGTTTACACCTAGAATGTGTTTGCATTTTCAAGACAATTGGAGCTTTAAAAACACATTTGTGGAGGGTACATCCAAAGACTGGCAACAAGGGGAATACCACATTTTCTTGTGATTTTAGGGAAATCTGCTCTCAATCAACATTTCTTTACCATTTAAGAGGACATCTTAAAAACCACGAGAGGGTTCATTGTCCATTTTTAAATTATAATTTTGTAGCAACAGTTACTGTACATTCACAGCTCATAAGAACAGGAAAATACAAATCCCATGGATTAAATGAATTAAAAATTAAATGGATTAAATTCTGGACATCAGTTTGTCCTGAGAACAGGTGCAATGATGCGAGTCCATCTTCTTCCTTAGGATGTGCATAAATAAAATATTTTATATTGTTAGTGCAGTTTCATAAATGAAGTACCTAAATACCAAAATGTCAGTGAAATTTCTCTAAACACTGATAATACATGTTTTTTAAATAATTGTGTAAAAAATAAAGTGGTTTTGTTAATGTAAGATCTAAGGTCTAATGAGTTTTGTGCATCTTGAAATCCTGAATTGAAATGCTTGATTTTTATCTACTAAGGTCTACTGTGCAGAAATGTTCAATGTATTTTCCATTTAAGGTATTTTCACAATACTGTTGTAGATTTGATCAAATGTATTAAATAAAATGTGGCAGTATGGATTGAGTGTTTAATGTATATATTTTTTTTCTTTTGGGGCAACGGGGAATAAACAATACAGTGAAGTTGCTTTTCTAATATAAATTTACCAAAATATATTTTTAGTTTAGGTAAAACTAAAAAGGAATGCTACTACAATTTAAAATGTATAATTGGGCCAATAACATGGGTTGGTAACCTAATTTCGTTTCAATTGTTTTAACAAATTATTTCTAATTTAGCCAATGTTAACAGACTATTGCTACAATTGATAAAATTACATTTACAGAATTTCACTTGGGCCAATTGAAAAATTTAGATGTGACCAGTCACTAGAAAATTTTGAGTTGGGAAGATTATAAATTTTTTACAGTGTATGGCATCTGTGTGTGTTTTTTTTTTTTTTACCTTCACACTTGATTTCAGCAGGTCCATGACTGCATTTATCGTTATTGAGATGGTGCATGCACTGAAAAATGTTGTAATGGGTTTCTGGGCAATTAATTTTAACCTTTATTTCTTTTTCTATTATCTGTCCTTCCAGCAATTCTTGTCTATCATTGCACTTAAGCACATCACAAAACTTCTTGTTATCATTCGGAGTCAGTTTTCCACAGACATATTCCCATCGCCCTTGATACTTGATCACAAGCTTCCCACCACACTTCTCAGTAGAGTTGAATTCAACACTATCTGCAATACAAATATAACTTCTGTCACTGAAGGTAAAGCACAGCTTATGACTAATGTGATATATGACTAATATGACTAATCTTTTTAATATTTCTATCTATCTGCAAACATGAACTAGGAGGACACATGCATTATGGGACATTTACAAGGGAAACTGAACTACATTTCAACATCTATTCATGATTTAACTACAGTAACACTCTTAATTACGGTCCAGAAATACGTGTATGACTCACCTTTGCAGGCCACAGAGAGGATGTTCTTACAGCTGTCTTTTCTAGAGCCACACTGCCACACCGATGTCTCTATGCCTGTGCAGCTGAAATGCCAAGTATTTTTTTCTCTGGACTCTGTGGTCCAGCTGTAGAGTGCCTTACCACAATTGAGGCTGTCACATAACTTGTTGGACATCCCATCATCCCACCGGGATGCACAAACATGCTCTTCATCTATGAGCACCTCGCCTGTGCAGTTTTTTGAGAGCATCATTTTTGGAGGTTTATCTGGAGAGGAGAGAAATCAGACAATCAAATATTTCTGTAATATGAGAGTGAAGTGTTACTCTTTGTGCAGGGTTGAGAAAATTCATCATTTAAGAACTGACTCCTGTTTGTTTCACTTCAGGATATTAAAAGAGAATGACTGAACTGCAACCAAGGATATTCAAATAAATGGGTAAAATGCTGCCATGTTGTAAGGGTCAATTTTAACATTCTGGGAAAATACGTGTTTTTCTATGAATGTTTCTGTAAAAAAAAAATAGTTTAGAGTTAATTTATTAAATAAAAATATTTATTTATATGATTTTTATTTGACCCTTTCACGCATAGTGGTCACTACAGTGGACAGCTATTAAAAAAAACATTTTCTTTAATTTGCACAGGGTTTTATGGCAAAGTTGCACATCAGCTTCTTCATTGGACCCTGGTGCATCATCCTATAAATTGCAACCAAGTGGCAAGCTGTTGTGTTCCGATTTTTCCCCCTCCAAACCAAGGTGGCCAAGGGTCAGTCAGACATCTTAGGAGACTCTTGTAAGTAAAAAACATATTGCAGCATCAATCAATATCTAATGAGTCATATCACAGTAACATTTTCCAAATTTTGAATTTAGATTTAGAGAAAACTCTTGATTAATCACATAATTATAATGTGAATATTGTTTTTGAAAGTTAAAACTTAAAAACTTAATCTGCAGTGACTTTTTACTGTAAATAAATGTATTTGTATTATTAGAATGTAATTTTCATTGACATCAAAAAAGTCATGTGATTACATAATGTATGCATTACTTGTTAGATCCAAAAGTAATCTGATTCCGTAATGCACATTATTGTAATTTTCTTACACATAACATAAAAAAGTAATCTGATTACATAATGCATGTCACTTGTAATGTGTTTCTTTATTCAAAACATCAAAAAGTAATCTGATTACGTAATGCATGTTACTTGTAATGCGTTTTTTTACTCATAACATCAAAAAGTAATCTGATTATGTAATGCATGTTACTTGTAATGTGTTTCCTTACTCGTTACATCAAAAAGTAATCTGATTACGTAATGCATGTTACTTGTAATGTGTTTCTTTATTCAAAACATCAAAAAGTAATCTGATTACGTAATGCATGTTACTTGTAATGCTTTTTTTTACTCATAACATCAAAAAGTAATCTGATTATGTAATGCATGTTACTTGTAATGTGTTTCCTTACTCGTTACATCAAAAAGTATGTCCATCTGTCCATCTTGAACATAATCAGAATTAATCAGCTAATAAGGGTAAATATCCATACTCTGGTGCACTGGACGGAGCATCTGAGTGGTTAACACATTTGTACCTTGACAGGCTGTAGAAAATTCTGATGTAATAAAGTCCTCATGTTCTAATATCAAAGATACGCGAAGTGCAATATTTCGCATATATATTTTTTGTATATATTTTATCGTTTTTACATGATTTTATATGAATAATTGTATTGATTAGTTTGTTAAATTCACATACTTTATCTGTTTGATTATCGTCTTATATTTAATATATCTTTAAACCATAACCGCATGCTGTCCACTCAAGTGAACATCTGAAGATCTCTTTGAAAAATGTAAAAAAAAAAAAAAAAAATTCTTGTTTTTCATGCCCTATATAAGAACGATAAAAACACAAAGGGAAAAAATCCTGACTGAGGTTATCATAATTCATGCATGAAAGGGTTAATTATTTATTGTTTTAGTATATTTGTTTCAAAAATCAGTAAAGTTTCTTGAAATGTCTCCATATAAATGTATAATTAATTTGCAGCAAATAAATAAATAAATGTTTCTCCACTATGGTCTATAAAACTCAACTTGTTATTAAATTATTTGTGTAGTGGGATTTTAGTTTCATTGAAGTGCATTTTTGCTATTTTTTAGTAGTTATAATAAAGTTTTAATAAAGTTAAACAATGAAAATTAGAAATTTTGTCTGGGCAACTGGCTGAAATAATAATAATTAAAAAAATGAATTCAAAAGATGAATAAAACTGTAATTGAATTAATGATTCAGAATTAAATTGGCAATGCCTTTTTTAAATCTGTTAATCTACTCTAATTATAGTTGACCGTGTAAGGGTGCTAACAAACAGAAGAAAGAGATCATTCCTACGGTTACACTGGATGTTTAACTGCTGTTGATTCTGGACGGGCTGATCATTGCTCTCGCATTCCCAAATATTCTTCTTCCCTGAGCATTTATAGGTCTTGTTCCACCACTCGTTTGTGTCCGTGTCTTTAGGGATGCTTGATGTGAAATTTCCACACTGTAGATACTCGCACAGCTTTTGTCCTTCCTCGTTGCCCCATCCACTTATGCTGACTGGAGTGGGTGTTTTCCTATCTCGCAGACCATATACTGGACCACTGCATTCTCCTTCCTTATTATAGAGGAGCAATCGTTTCCATGCTGTTACATAAAGGGCAGAAATATCAAAAACCTTGTATCACATGTGCAGGAGCAGAGGTCAAAGGTCAGAGGACTTGCAGAAACTACACTTAGAGAGTGTGGTAAAAATTCCCCTTCGCATCTGACAAACCCTAAAAAAGTTAAATTATCTACAGGTGACTTATTCTGACTGCAACGGTGAACCAAACCTTCTTGGCAAAGATGACATTATTATATCATTTATCTCTAATAATTGGTTCTTCATGTGCAAATCAGGAAAACTCAAAGGCAAAGCACATTTGATTTATGATTACTTCAGGATGTTAATCAAGTCATGGGCTGTTATGATTATTATTACATTAAGATAGACATCTAGTCACCTCGTTCATATGCATCTGTTATGGCAATATATTAACTAACTTTGGCTAAAGTGTTGGTACCTTTTGTTCTCAAAAGGATACAAACCAGACTGCAAGAAAAAGAAAACTTAGTTGGGATCACAAAAATTTCCATCGCAAGAAAAATTTTTCATGTCTGCACAAAATTAAAAAGGTGAGTACCTGAGCATTTCAGATAGCCATCAATACATTCTTTCTCTGAAACCTCTTTGAGGTCACATTTGGAAACAGAGTTGGCATTATCCAGACATTTAATTCCTGATAGTCCTCTAGATTTAGATTCTTCTTGTGAAATCCAATCATGTTGGTCATTTATGCTATCGCCACAAGATAGTTCCTTGCAGATCAAATTTTTAAGATTTGTATTAAGACTGTCTTTACAGATGGGTGTCCACTTCCCAGCGTAAAACAGTGATGCTTTTCCAGCGCATTTGTCTCTTGGATCCTCCAGTCTAGCTTTGATGCTGTCTGTGAAGAGTATATCAAATAAATGAATTTTAAACTGTGTTTAAGTAATAGTTCACCCAAAAATGAAAATTACTCACCCTCAGGCCATCCAAAATTTGGATGAACTAAATGTATTTTTACATACTAACATTTGTCTTAATATTGAAACAGAAAATGGATGAAAACTAAATGGTTAGTTGATAATTTAATCCAGTGTTAAACATTATACATACCCTGGTTTAAAAAAAAAAAAAAAAAAAAAAAAAGTATAGTAAAATTCACTTCATTTTGGTCACTTTATTTAGTACAATTCTATAATGTACTTGCAATTTTCTATTTCCGCACACTTATTTTGTACTTAAGGTACAAAAATTATTCTTTAGTACGTCTTAATCTAAGCAGAAAATAAAGATTAAGAACATCTAAGGGTTCTCAACTGTGCTGTTTTGGGACACCATGCATATGAACCAAGGTGCTTTTAAAATACTTTATACCTCTAAAAATATGTATTTACCTACCACTTGTACAAAAACGTGCATTTACTTTAAGTGTACTTCAGTAGTACAGTTGGGAAAACGTACTTATAACTATTACTTTACTAATATATGTTAATTAAAATAAATGTAATTTAAACAATAACTACATAAAAGTGAATTTGTTTTTAACTTATACAAAGCAAACTTTTTAGAAATACAGAAATTAAAGTCCTCTGAATATTTTTTGTGGTAATATACTTTATTTCAATGCACTATATATATATATATATATATCAGTAGTATTTGGCATACTTTTGCTATTTGCAAACTGACGTAAAAATAGACTTTAAATTAGTGTATATAGTGTATAACTTTTACAATTTTATTTAGCACAAAAAATATGAATGTACTATAAATGTACTTGCTGGTATTTTCAAATATACAAGTATAGCATTCAAGTACACTCTTTTTTCACCTGGGTAGTGTAATAAAGAAATAGTTTCTTCATGGGAACAGATCTGGAGAAAATTTGAATCTGCAGAGATTGGGTGCTTGATTATTGTGATGTTTTTATCAGCTGATTGAATTCTCATTCTGATGGCACCCATTCACTGCAGAGGATCCACTGGTGAGCAAGTGATGTAAAAATTGTAAATTTTTACAAAATTGTTTCCATGAAGTAACAAACTCATCTACATCTTTGGTGGTCTGAGGGTGAGTACATTTTTTCAGCAAATTATAATTTTTTGTGGGAACTATTCCTTTAAGGCCCATTTTAGTCATGGGTTTGACAATATATCACACTTATAATCCTGTAGAAAGGGTAAAGAGCATCTTTTGACAACCAGTCTTAAAATAAACAACAGGTGCCATATGAAATATTAATGTGCTCTGTACAGTCAAAAAAGTTTCAGTGTTTTAGTTTCAGCATCGGAGAGAAACTGTTGAATAGTGACATATAGATTGCAAATTTTGGTTTACGTGGTAAGTTTTTTTTTAAACATTGCCATTTTCACACATGTTAAGATAGAGTGGGGGGAAACGCCCCCTAACTGTTTTTCCCAAAATAACCACAAGATAAAGTCAAGATCAATTTTTATTGTAACTATGGACAGCGTTGACGAGAGTGATGTAGACGTTTTCACCATGAAGCTTACACTGGTGATGTACCAGAGAGAAAACCGATTTCACATTAAATTATCTAATTTTCAGCAATAAGAAAAAAATTGTTTTAAAGCTTGTTGTTTTGTAGAACATCACAATTATTAATGACATGTGAGAACAGTAGGGCTTGTAGATAGAGAGTACGTGTTATTTCTTAAAAATATTATTATATATATATATTATTTTTAAACATAGCCTATGGGGTAAAAGGCCCCCAGTTGGCAATGCACAATTACTGTATTTATTCTGTTTTTGAACATCATTCTTTGTTTTTCCATCAGATGTATTCTAACTAGTTGGCTAAATTAAAATATTTGCATTTTATATTTAAAAAATACCTCAAGTTAGCCTCAGGTAGCTAGTTAGCTAGCCAGTTAGCATCAGCTAACGAAATGTGTCAAATAGTTTTTTCTTTAATTTTGTAATTTAAAATTATTGATCATAATCTTTTTAATTTTAAGCAAAAACTGTCTTTACTCTGATTTTGCTGTAAATGTTTAAAGCAAATTTCTTTGTCAGACTTGAGGGGCCTTTTGCCTCATAGATTTGGTAATAACATGTTTGTTAAAAATCTATAATAACATGAAAACTCTGGACATTTTTCATACTTTGTTTATGTTCATATTATATTTATATTATTTTGTTGATATAATTGTCACTAAAACATGCTTTGTGAACATACTTTGCAAAACACAGTAAACTATTGTTTCACAGAAAAGAATTGCACAGTCCTAATGTAGTGCTGGTGGGATATTCAAAGATATAATCTTATTCGAAGATATAAGAATTCAAAGCTTGTACTTCGTCACTTCCGCCAAAACAGCTTAATAATTTATTTATTTATTTTGTATTTTATTTTACATCACATTGTACCAAAGTCCTTTTGAGTCAAGTCATGTCACTCGGCCACCATCTTTAATAACACATCCAAGTTGCATCCAAGTGCTCTTTGAATGGGGAAACATCAAATTCTCCAAAACTGCTCACTAAGTTTGCGGTTACATTTCATATTTGAAATCACCAAAAAAATCTGACATCAACTAAATGTTATTACTCTTGCTCAAATAGCTTAATAAAAAAGCTTGCGCAAACCTAAATGCACGTCTCAGAGTGCTGCTTGTTTCTATAGCAACTGGATGCTTCTAACGGCAGCTGCAGTGACACGCTGACATTACTGATTAGCAATTGGCTCTTTCATTCAGAAGGCGGGGCTTCCTGCAATTGAGCGGCCATATTTAGCGTTTTCACCATTCAAAACTATACTATACGTGTCTCACGTCTTTGGTAATCTACACTCTTTGATTGTACTTCATCTTCTCATCAAATCTTCTGATCAATCAAATGCTCTCTAGAATCCAAAGCGCCCGCCCCCTGCACTACAGATAGACGCTGAAGCACCAGCTGAGATCGGTCACTGTTTACAGTGTAGTATTTCCTGTATAGTGAATGGGTCCTAGTGCACAATGTAGGTAATAGGGAATGATTCAAACAGTGTAAATATGCTTTTGATTGGGGCAAATGAGGTCTGGTTTCACGATATTTCAGGCAAACCGCGGTAGCACACAAAGTCTGATCTGCACTTTGGCTCCGTTCCAGAGATGTGGTCACACGGAGCGGATCATATGCGCAAGTCGTCATATATATAAAAAACCTTTACAACTATACATCCTCAGCATGATTATGAACACTATTTTGTTTTACTTAGAATATATTGAATCTAGGGGGTAATCTATTAGACTGTGGCTGTCAAAAGACTATTTTAAAAAGGGGGTGGGCCTGCTCTATATGTCCTACCCTCTCTTTCCCATTTCAGTTGAAATGCTGCGAACTTCAGGGGACCTTGAAAACTAAAAGTATTTGTAAAACATGGAACAGAACACATTGTAAGCCTGAACAATTTTGACTGTGACAAGCCCAAATAAATAATCTGATAAATAAAGCAGGAGTTAACATGAAGTTTTGGTCTTGAATGAAGCGACTGTTTACATTACCTGTGCATATCACGTGGGCCAGGGGTTTGCAGGTTGGGTTTTTGTTGGGAATAAAATTGCACATGATCATATTTTGTACATTTTCTGAGCAGTACACACTACTGTAAGTGGCAGGTAGATTATTTATCTGAAGTGGTAACTTGGCTTGAATTGGATTTCCACAGCCCAGGTTCCCACAGATCATTCTGGAGTCTTCTTCTGTTCTCCAATTGTTGCTGCAAACCCCTCCACACTGGTCATCTCCGCAGACCTTCACGATTCCCCAGCATTTTTCTCCAAGCGAGTTTTCAAGTGCAAGAGTCTTTGTCCCTACATGTGACATCAGTAAGAATACAAGCATTTTACACACAGAACTGATAAAGCTACACTATGTAACTTTTGACCTTCTAGAAAATAAAACTGCATGCATCTTAGCAGAAGATAATAAGTTTTCAGGAAATTGCAGTTATATACTACTCAAAAAAAGAAAAGAAAAAAAAAGAAAGAATTCACAACCCTCAATACCACTGAAGAACATTTATACACATGATTTAATTTAATTCATTTAAAATAAATCTATTTAGTTTTTAAAACACAATTTAAGTGTTTTAGGTTTGTCAAACAAAAATTTTATATGAATCAATATAAATTTAATGAGGTTTATTTAATATTCTTATGTTTAAACAATCTATTGCTTTCATCATTATAAACAATGCATATAATGAACAAATTAGAAAAGTTCTGACTTTTTAATTGCAATAACTCACTGAGTGCCCACAGCCCTAAGCACAATGGTAAGAACAAAATTCAAAAACATTACAGAAACTCCTCTAAATGTCCAACATTACTGAATATTAAACATTTACTCTTCTAATGCAGTCCCTTGCTAAGCATTCTGGGATAAAGATCTACTACTCAGTTAGTTATGTCAACAAAATTTATTTATGTGGTTTTAATACAAATTAATTATGCAAATTTAAATTATAAATATATTTGGTAGAGTGAACACAATTAAATTAAGTTGGCATTAAATTTTCAAAAATCGTGCTATTTAGTTTATATCATTTAAAATATTTTAACTTTTAAAAAAATATATAGTTTTATGAGAGTAGGTTAAAAACAATAAGGCAATTCTGGTGCCGCATGTACTGTACCTGAACATGTGACTTTGGCATCTTTGGTGTTTTGCCCCAGTTCAAACGAGAGCAGAGTTCCACACTGCATTGCTTTGCATGCGTCATTGGCTTTTTTCTTATTCTCTTCCTCTGGTGTTGCAGGCAGATTTGATGCAGTCTTATCATCAAATTGCTTGATGCGCACTTTTCCCTTGCATGGAGAATCGCCTTCAAAGAACTTCAGTTCTTCCTCTGAGAACAAATAAAATGGATTTGTGGTTACTGCATGTTGCACAGGCAATATAATCAGAGTAACACCTAAGACTTTTTACTAAATAAGCAAAACTTAAAACTACTGGAATCATGGAAAGCCTGTTAAAAATTATGTAAACAAAAAAGCTTAACATCAAACATTACTAAACATCCAAACATGCATCACAAATGTTTTTAAGAAGAAGAAGAAATGTTTCTTGAGCAGAAAATCATCTTATTAGAATGATCTCTGAAGGATCACGTGTCACTGAAGACTGGAGTAACGATGTTGAAAATTCAGCAATGCCATTATAGAAATAAATTATAGAAAACACTTATTTTAAATTGTGATTATATTTCATGATATTACTCATTTTACTTTATCAAATAAATGTAACCTTAATAAGAGTTTTCTTTAAAAAAAACATAATAAAATTTAAAGTATTCCAAACTTTTGAGCAGTATGACTGGTGTGTAGTATATTGTCTTACTTTGGCAAATGATTTCTTTGTTTTTCTCCTCTAGACTTGGTGTCCTCAAGACAGTATTCTCGAAACACTCATGGAGCTTTGCTGAAGAGCTTTTACACTGGACATCCCACAGCCATTGCAGTGTCTTTTCTCCTTCAGTGAAAAGTTGTCTATTTATTTCTGAGGATGCACCACAGTTTAGATGTTTACACACGACGTCTGAATTCATAGTGTTCCTTTTAGAGCTAATGGGCCTCCATGAGCCTTCCCATTTCACCTCTACACGTCCAGAACAGCGACCCAGACCGTCACTCAAACGCACATCCAAGCTGCCTGCCGTTTATATTAAAAAAAATAAAAAATAAAAAAAAAGATTGGTATGACTTAGACTTTATCAGTTATGGGTGATTCTGGTTGTCCTAGATTCTGAGTTTATTATAATTACCTGCAAAGCCGTCTTAGTTACCTGAACATATAACGTTGGTTCCTGTGCATGTTTGTTTCTCATGAATTGCCAGACAATGCCACAGTGACCGTTCATCACCCTGACAATCAACATTACTCAGAAAACCATTAGAAGTGAAGGAGCCCTTTTTCACACGCAGTATCTCACCACAGCCAAGCTCTCGACAGACCATAGCCCCCATCTTTTTACGGGACTGAATCGAATCCTGATCACTGTAGCACACTCCATAGATAATACCATTCACAGCAATGGAAACATCTCCAAAACAATCTGCTGTGAAATTCTGGAGTTTCACGCGGTCTGTGAACACAGCAAAATGACTTGTTACAATGCCTTATATATATATATAAACAAAATCTAATACATTGTAATAAAATATTTGTAGTTATAATTAAACTTTTTATAAGATAAGAACAAACATGTTAAACTAAATGTAAAGAAAAAGAAAAAAATTATTTGACAGAATGATGTCTTTGTTTAATAGTTTAATAGTTACAATATATTAATAGAATAGTTTAACTTTGAACTTGTAATGTCAACAAACAATGTCAACCCTATTACTGTAATAATAATAATAATCCTATTAATTTATTAACACTACACAGCAAAATCCCCAGTGTTAATTTAACACTCTGAGTGTGGACTCATATAAACACTGAAGCAGTGTTAAAAGTAACACTGAAGCAGAGTTGAAGTTAATGAGATAATTAAGAAGTTCATTGAGTTATGATTGACCATTATTGAAGACACCTGATGTTAACAAGCAGATTCACCAAACGAGAAAATCACAATTTGTGTGTCACCATTATAGTGTTCAGTGTTTGCTTTAGCTGGGATCTTGGCTTGTGACTTTTTACTTTTAAAGTTTGTTTGTCAAACCAAGAGCAAAAATCATCGCGTGTTGATGATTATGTTTTAATGTAATCGTTGTTTGACATGAGTCACTGAACTCATTTACAGTCTTTTCTAAAGTAAAACTTCCATTATTGATTGTCATAGCTTTGATTCCACAATGAAAAAGTCTGTATTTTCTATACATTTTATAGGTATCTCTTGCAAGTGATTCTGATTTTTTTTTATTAAAGAATTTAAATTTTAGACACACACAGATAACAATAATCAGCGTATGAATCTCAACAACGGTGACAAACAACATATTCAGATAAACAGACCAACTCTGAACATCACAAAACACAAAAAATGAACATAAAAACAGCAAAAATAAAATATAGTTAGAATAAAAAGTTAAAAAGACAGTTCAGCTCATAATTTATTCATGCCGCAATGCTTGATGGGAGCCATGGATGAGTTTTTATTGGCTACAACATGCTTTTTTGATGGTCACCGTTGTCGTGATGCTCACGCTGATTCCTGATGTCTGTGTGTCTAAACTAAAGATTTCTTTTTTACGTAGAACTAACTATTAAAAACATGTCATATTATGTTGGGTCATACAATGTCATATTATGTCAAAAATGCTGGGTTGCTTACATTTCTTTTTCACTTAATTTATGCAGTAAAGAAACCTAAACTCAGGCATTCAGGTCACTCCATAACAAATAGCTCAAACCACAATCAATGGCACACATGATTGCCTTTGCTGTGGTCTGTCTGTATGATATAATTCAGTCACCACAGCCACATAAAATCTAAATATAATAACTGAAGGGTCAAGATCCCAGCTAAAGCAAACACTGAACACTATAATGGTGACACACAAATTGTGATTTTCTCGTTTGGTGATTCTGCTTGTTAACATCAGGTGTCTTCAATAATGGTCAATCATAACTCAATAAACTTCTTAATTATCTCATTAACTTCAACTCTGCTTCAGTGTAACTTTTTAACACTGCTTTAGTGTTTATATGAGTCCACACTGAGGATTTTGCTGTGTAAACAATTGTCAAAAAACTTGTGTAATTCTTATCTTGTATTAATGCAACATTTATTTATTTATAATTACCTAGTTATTATTAACATATTAAATCTTTTAATAATAATTACTTATATTTATTGATGTAATTTTATTTAAAGCTGAAACTCCGCATCACCTGAGCATGTCAGTATGTTAGTTCCTTTTGTAAAGTTTCCAGTGGAACCACAGTTCAGTTGTGGACAGATGACTTCAGGCTTCACATTTGCCGGCTGAACAGGATTCCATGATTTTTGTTTGACAGTTTTCTCTTCCACCAACCCAGAGCAAGCATCGCTGCCATCTTGTAGACTGAACCTCCTGTGATCTGTAATACAAGTATTTCTGTGTAAATGTGCATTTTACCTCTCACACAAAACATGGAAATACTGAGAAGCCGTTTCAGCACCATTTCATTTACCCCAAACAGAACAACATACTCCATAGAGCTGTTTAATAATAGTATACACTCACTGCTGCAGATCACACTGGCTCGCTCCCGGCAGTCTGACCTCTCCATACACTGCCAAGAGAACTTCTCATTGCCAACACAATTAAGCATTACATTTCGTTTGCTCTGTTGTCCTTTGAACATTCCAGGCTTGGGACTGTAATGAACATCTCCACAACCAAGCTCCTGACATGTCTTATTTGCTAAATAAATATACACAACAACAAAGAAAATGAATGTATAAAGTTTCAGCATCACTGTGAATACTAAAGCTTTTCTCAAATAATGTACTGTCAAAAACTAATTTACAAATGTAAAAATGACATCAAAAATGTAGAAGAAACCATTATTAAATGACATGAAATCAAAATTAGTGTTCCATGGATAGTAGTCTGTCTTAACTTTGTTTGAGGTTACATAAATACATAAAATAAAACTTTATATGCTTGGAAAAAAAAAGATCTAACTAGGTGATTAAAGAGTTCCAGAGCATCATTTGCTTGAACATGCTATTTGGTTTAATTTGTTAAACTAAGAAGAACCAATTAAACATATTATTTCTGCTAAAATACTGTTTGTATAACTGTATAAAACATCAAACTTCACATATTTTAATTTGTTTGAAATGCACTGTAACATATTGTGTGTGTCTGTGTGTGTGTGTGTGTGTGTGTGTGTGTGTATACTACCAGTCAAAAGTTTTTGAATAGTAAGATCTGTAATGTTTTTTTTTTAAAGAAGTCTCTTCTGCTCACCAAGCCAACATTTATTTGATCCAAAGTACAGAAAAAAAAACACTCAAATATTTTTACTACTTAAAACAACTGTTTTCTATTTAAATATATTTTAAAATGTAACTTATTCCTGTGATTTCAAAGCTGAATTTTTAGCATCATTAATCCAGTCACATGATTCTGCAGAAATCATTCTAATATTATGATTTGCTGTTTAAAAACATTTATTATTATTATTATTATTATTATTATTATTATTATTATTATTATTATTATTATTATTATTATTATTATTATGTTGAAAACAGCTGAGTGGATTTTTTTAAGCTTTCTTTGATGAATAGGAAAATTCAGAAGAGGCATTTTTCTGAAATATAAATCTTTTCTAACATTCTAAATGCCTTTATTATGTTTTTTTTTTTGTATTTTTTATTCTTTTATTATGTGTTTTATGTTCTGACGCTGTCATTCTGTTGTACTGTGGAGCTTCTGTCACGAAAACAAATTCCTCGTATGTGTAAACATACCTGGCAATAAAGCTCATTCTGATTCTGATTCTGATTCTGATTTATCATCACTTTTGATCAATTTACAGCATCCTTGCTAAATAAAAGTATGAATTTCTATAATTATATAAAATTACACTGACTCCAAGCTTTTGAATGGTAATAGTTGGAAATTTAGCTTTGATCACAAAAAGCAATTACTTTAAATAGTAAAAATATTTCACAATATTAATAGTTTTGCTTTTAAAATAAATAAATGCAGGCTAGGTGAGCAGAAGAGCATTCTTTAAAAAAAAACATCAGAAAACATTTGACTGGTAGTGTGTGTGTGTGTGTGTGTGTGTATATAAAAAAATAAAGTTTATTGAGTTAAAAAAAACTAAATAAATAAATAAATAGACATGATGCTCAAAACAGAGTCAAAAGCGTTTGGAAGCTTGGGACAAAAAGTTTTGTGGTCTTGAGGAGAACTGATTTCCGTCTACTAAATGATCATTTGATTAAAAAAAAAAACCTCTTAGAAAAGTGCCATTAGTTCTAGAGTAACATTTGCTTGAACATTTAACTTGGTTTGATTTGTTAATCTGAGTTGAAACAATGAATTTAAATTTAAATGGTTTGCAATAGAATATGGAACATTGTACGAGAACAACCTTTTCAAACTGCATTATTTATTAGCAATTACATATTAAAATGAATATATCAACATATAAATAATTAATATTTACATTTCACAAAAAAAGGGTATTGGGATTTAAATAATAATTATACATACTGCATTCTTAAACAGATTAGATAAACTGAAGATTAGTTGTTATCAATTTAAAATACTTAAATAATTACAAATCATTTACTTAAATTGCATCAGTCCACTAAATGACCAGTCATTGCAAAGATGACTCTGAAAAATACTGCTATTTGCTTTGAGATTACTATTTATTCATTTATTTATTTTGTTATACAAGGACATTTAAAGATTATCTCTTATACTACTAAAATAAACGTCTTGTTTTTGGTCACTTACCCCAGTTATCATTACAGACCCCAATGATGCCGTTGGCTGTAGAGAACTCCACCACACCAGCACATACATCACGCTGTCCATTCAGATTCAAACTCAGTTTAACTTCTCCTGTGGTAAAAAGCTTGGCATCAGCAATGTGTAGATTCACATCTGAACACTAACTTAGATTAAATGAATATATACACACACACACACATACTTAAAGAAATACTACCTACCCGAGCATTCAACTGCAACAAAACTATTTTCATCACACTTTTCTTTTTTATTTATGTCAACATAAGGGCATTTCCAAAGGCTCTCTTCTCCAGATGTGCATTTCACTTGATCCATCCAGTATTGTTGGGGCAGAGGTGGATCTTTGTAGAGGGTCATGTCTACATCAGAGCGTGTATGATCCCCACACCCTATTGATTTACACACAACCTCTCCATTTTCTTTACTCCACCCGTAATGACACACCAAGCCCCACTGCTTCTTATCGCCACGATACACCTCCAGCCGGCCTTTACAAGGGCTGTCAGATCCGCGCAAAGCCACATTGAGACCTGCAAGAAATGTAAATTAATTAAATTGAATGAAATTATATTAAATTAAAAAATTATATATATATATATATATATATATATATATAATTATTATTATTATTATTTTTTTTTTTTTTTTTGCTACACTTCTTTTGAATGCAATATAAGGGGTACAGTACGTCTTGAATAAACAAAAACATACAATGACATATAAAGGGTACAGAAGTTATATTTGTAAATTAAAACATGTAATTATTATTTTGAGGGTCAATGTTCCTCTTTTAACCTTATATGGTCATTGGAAAAATGCGGCTCTGAGTTCTGAGAACAGATGAGCCACATACTCTGCAGAAACTGCTGCGGTTTCATATCTGCCCGTGGTTTTCAGCTCTTAAACTCTGGCAGGTTGCATGTTTATGCAGATTCTGAGATAACCCCGCTTCACATAAGTTTGAGTACGTTAACCACAGGTATAACTGTGCCTTTCCACACAGGGTTATGAAGAACATACGCTTGACACACAAACCACAGCGTGATCTTGGTTTTGGTCTCTTCATAGAAAAGTAATTAAAAATGTATGCACTACATCTGAAGATGGATTCATATCTAATGTAATGTGTTTACATTTGCATAAATATTTATTTATTCTTACCATTTTCATTCCACCAGGTAGATTTAATAAATAGATAATTGAGTAACTATTATATCACAAAGTTGCATTATCATGTACTAATATATATTAATCACTGTAGTGGTTTTCATTTAGAATTAATGCAATGTTTTTGTATTAAATTTGTAAATTTATACTTAGAGGAGACAAGAAAAAAGAAAAGATGAAGGGTGTATTTATATGTTATATTATGTATGTATTAACGTATATGTATGTAAAATTAACAAATTAATTATAAATCAGGATGGAGACTAGTGTTAATTTTGCAAGTTATTTTCATTTTAGTCTTAGTCTTAGTCCCAGGCTAAAATGTCCTTGTTAGTTTTTTTTCATATTTGATTAAGTTTTAGACTAATAAAACATGAAGTCGGCCTATTTTAGTCTAGTTCTAGCAATAAGATTATTATTAATTAACCTTACAGCAGTATTAATTTTGGCAGCTATTTTTTTTATTTAGTCTTAGTCTTACTCAAAAGAACATTTTAGTTATCATATTTAGTTTTTGTTTATACAATAAAATGAATGAGCATTTTAGTCAGGTTTTTTAGTAAATTAAATATTAGTCACATTTTCGTCATTCTGTATAATGGTTAAACAGATCAAAAAATCAATAAATAAATTATAATCATAATGATTGTTGTCATTTGAGAAATGTACTATTGCATTTCATTTATTGCACTTTCTCCAGTAAGCACAAATCAATAGAATGTGGACACACATAGGCCTATGCCACGTTGTATTTTACCTCTTCTAGTGTACTGATTTACTATAAGCTTTTTATTATCTAAATAAACATCAAAGACATATGCAAACTCTCTGTTTATATTATGAAAACATCTAAAACAAATGAAAAATATTATAACTGTGAAATTCATAGTAATTCCACTAATTCCATTATTGCAATAGTCTATTCTTTAGCAAAGCAAAAGCGATTGAGTAAGTGTATTTATTCAGCGATCACAATCTCAAACAATACAGTGAGATCTCATGACAGAACACTGACAGGCTGCATGATGCTTTCATTTAGATCGATCAGATCATCTGTGGCGCTGCTTCTTTAATGATGAGTGAGCATGTGCGCAGGGTTGCCAGATTGCTTAAAATAAGCAAAAAACACCTGGCAGAAAATATATAAATTTAACAGCGAAGTTTAACAGCTTCTTCTCGAAGTTTGTTTGTTTGATTATTTATCTAATGCACTGACTATATTACATAAATGTATATAATTTATACTACTGTTATAGAATAATCTAATATGTAATAACAGTGGCGTAACTTTGCTTTGAATGAATGATACGAAATTTATTCACAGATTTTCACACACGGACAAGTGTGACATCATATACCTCGGTAAATAAATACAATGCACTCTTCAGTGCACTTTGAATGTAATATACGTTCACTTCGAACGGGAATCATTGCGGAATATCCTGTGATGTCCACTTCGCGGAGCACTTAGTTTCGAATATAACAAACGCCTGAAGTGATAAGAGAGACATACAAAATGTGCAGAACAGAGGGCACGAGGACTGGAATTGAGCACTACCAATCAATGCATGCTGCTAAACTTTTATCGTAGTTTATAGTTATATGGAAACGAAAGTGGATAACATTCAACCCGTTCTTTTTCATCAGTACCTATATTATTTGTGAAAGGAGTTCCTCTTTTGCTGTGTTATAAGCCAGGCTTCGGATGCCTTCACTTTCAATTTCACAATCTTGTCAGGTAAAAAAAAAGAAAATTGTTTGTTTTGCTTACATCTAGACACCTTTCACCTTTTAAGACTAAAAAAAAAGATGGATTCATTGTTATTTTTAACTAAAATGCACAACAACAATAACAGAATTAGATTCAATGACAAACTAGCTTACAAGATGAGGCATGGCAGAGACCTACATGCTGTATTAGGCTCTATAGCAGAACTAATACACTAATACAGAACGTTTAGAAAACTATAGAAACTTTAGAACTTTAGAAAAAATAAAAAATAATAATAATAATAATAAATTACGCCTATGTTTAAAAGTTTCTAAAAATGTAAGAGATGCATGCATGGCTTTCACTCGTTTAAGGTCCAGTAAAATCAATAATGACTGATGTTAGTTAAAAGTTATTTAATGTTAGACTAGTGCACACCACAGGTTCACAAATCCCCTATATAAATGCTTTGTTAAGTGTGAGTCATGTTAATAAACAGTCTAAAAACATGAGAGACATTATCAGTTGATGTTTAGATGGTTTCCAAGTTTACCAATAGCCCAAATCAATTTCCAAATGGGGAGTTGGTATTGTTTATCCATTGTGTGTTAGCTGCTAAATAAACTTGTGTATATACTGTATTTAGTCTAATTAAATAAAGTTTATTAAATAAAGCTGTCTACAGGCATAGTTCTTTGTTAGTTCATGTTACCTAAAGCATTAACTAATGCATTAGTATATGAATAAGTTAACATGAATAAAGATTAATTAACGCTAAACAGATGTGTTGTTCTTTGTTAGATCATGTTAACTAATGCATTAACTAACTTTAACTAATACAACATTATTGTAAAGTGTTACTAAAAAAATACTGAAACCTAAAAATGAATTGTTTTTTTTTTTTTTTTTTCATTGTTTTTGACTTTTCATGTCTATTCTCTATTCTTTATTTCCTGGAGTCCTGCTGTTCTCTACAGAGGACATAGCATGACATATGAATAAAATAAAATTAAATATATATATATATTTCACCCTTTTTTTTTCTTACGCTCTAAACAATGTAATGACATGAAAAAATATTAAATTCACAAAGCTTTTTATTTCTGGTTCTCAGTAGGATAGTAGGATAAAATAGAACTTTAATAAAATATAAAAGTAGATAAATAAATTGTATTATTTACAAATTCCAGTTGTAGCTCTAGAGACCTATGGCTATGACTTTATTATCACAGTTGTCTTCTTGATTTTATAGTCTCAAGCATTCAGAAAACGCACAAAGGAATATTTAATCTTGTGCATCCATCAGTTATGATTATTTGCATTCAGCCGCAAGAATGAGGTGAGAGTGGTCGCGAGCTTGGGCAATGGCGCGTCAAATGTTTGTTTATTTATTTATTTATTTGAGCAACTGGGATGGTGCCCCCCTGGGGAGATGGTGCACTAAGCAATCTGAGTACTCTGAGGAAAGGAAGTTGTGGAAAGGAAAGGAAGTCATCTTCGTCTGCTTGTCATGGGAAAAAAGCTTGTCAAAAAACATATATATAAAAAAAAACATATAATATATATATATATATATATATATATATATATATATATATATATATATATGTGTGTGTGTGTGTGTGTGTGTGTGTGTGTGTGTGTTTTTGACAAGCTTTTTTTCCCATATATATACTTTATACTTAAAAAAAAAAAAAAAAAAAAATATATATATATATATATATATATATATATATATATATATATATATATATATATATATATATATATATATATATATATATATATATTTATATATATACACACACACACACACACACACACACACACACACACACACACACACACACACACATATATATATATATATATATATATATATATATTTTTTTTTTTTTTTTTTTTTTTTTTTAAGTATAAAGTAAAAGTATAGAGAAACGTTATTTGATTTACCTGTACGTATTTATTTCCTCTAAATAAAGTTACAATGTTTAAATGTTGGATATAAATAATATATGGATATAAATAATATATGGATATAAATGATCATCATCATCATAATCATCATCATCACGTTTTAAGTAATATTGCTTATATTGTAATATTAAGTTGCTTCTCCTCTTTTCATTCAAATTGTTCTTTTTTTGTAAAATATAAAAATATAAATTAATTAATGATACATACTAAAAGTTGCATTGAGTTGCACAAAGTATAAGCATTTTCATTAGCTGTCTCATATTACTTTTGGTCCCACATTAAACACATGTATGCCACATAAATTATTTTCATCTAATGCCGAATTAACAGCAACATTTAACACAATACATGTCAGAATATGGAATTAGTTTTATCTATTAAAAACAATTTCACTTGCCTTGAATAGCTGATATTTGAAAATACAGGAGCAGGAACCACATGATCGCAGAAAGAAGGACAGAGGAGAGGGACTGGGCAAATATTGTACCTGCTTTTAAGGGCTCTGTGATGTTACATCATTTTTTTTTTTTTTTTTTATTCAACATCCTGTTCACTTTCTTCACCTGAGACCGTTCATCCACATTTCACTTGATAAAAATGAGCTTTGCGTTTAATTTAGGCAATTATTTATTGATAATCTTGTCACATCCAGATTTAAAAATAAGACACAACAGGCAAAAACAGTTTTTTTAATATACCTGTTAATTTTGAGATTTTGGCTTTCCGTTTTTTTCTCTCTCAGACTAGTAGAAGGAAAACATCCAAAATACACTTTGTATTTCAATTGTTTCTTTCATAGCACTTTGTCTATTTGCATCTGTAGAATTCAGTTATAATACATACAGTTTTTACATACAGTTTTAGATGCAATTTTATTCCTATCTGTATCCTGGAGATTTTTTCAGAGTGTTTATTCATATATAATTTGCCTGATTTTACAAATTTAATTCCTAAAAAGAAAAAGAAGAAAAAAAAGCTTATTATTATTATTATTATTTTCCTGATTGTTGACAGTATTTTCTGATTTATGGAGTGATAAAAAGAGATACAGAAATCCAAAATACAGAATGGCCATATTCCAGAAAAAAAAATAATAATCTCTAGTAGTTTGCATTAAAATTTATATTGTGAAACAGTAGTCAAATACTAAATGTTTTACTACTTTCACCTTACCTCGTTAAAACTGAATAGTGTCAAATTGGAAATATACAAGTATCGTACCAGAAGCACAAAATTATTGTATTTGGAAGAAAATTGTCCTACACAAGTCAAACATACACAATACAGCTTATCTATTCTAGGCTAGACCAACAACTTTTTGACATGACCTTCAAATTACCACAATAGATAAATAACTAGGCTAGGTCCCTGTGAAATCCGTAAGAAAAAAAAATTCCCCCAAATTTCACATTTTTCTGGATTCCGTTTTTTTCCATTAAAATGTTTCTGAACTCATTTTTAAATTGTATTGATCAAAAGCATGTCTTATTAATTTAAATCATGAAACATATACAACATCAATCGATTAATAAGTGAATTATTTTTTACTATTGATAAATAATAAAAATACATGTTTAGAGGCTTAGCATGTCTAATTATTTGAATGCATTAAAAACTAATTGTATATATAAACCCTTATGAAATGTTTTTATTTATTTATTTTTTATTATTATTATTTTAATTCTGCATTGTGTGGTTTATTTTATCTCGAATGAAAGCATAACTCATGAATTTAATATATATTTTAATTAATAAAAATGAAACCAATTTTAACTGGCAAAAAAAGAGGCATTAATAAAATTAAAATAAAATTAAAACATGAAAGAAATAGGCTATTATGTGGCTATGCCTTAATTTCTGAAGTAAGTCTAGTAGTTGTATGTACATTCTACTGAACAATAGTAATGTATTTCTGATAGAAATTATATATATATATATATATCTGACTCTCAGAGCAGTTCTGGGGATGTTGTATTTAGATGTTGTGTAGATGTATTTATCCTATCTAGTGAGACAGTAGAGGCTGAAAACACTGCGAGTGTCACACCACACGCACTCTTCAGTGTGTGTGTGTGTGTGTAGTAAGCAGAAGCCTTGTCCAAATAACCACACATGTGGTCTTTGCATTCGATCGCTTGACTACTAACATGATGTATTTCCTGTATCTAGCCCCATGCAGTGTTCAAATGAGGATGAAGACCATAATTGTGAGTAAAACTTCATTACCCGATGGGACAAACTTATTGTGTTGTAAAAATGCACAGAGCTTAAATGTTTGTTTTCAATACTTTGCATTTTAAAATAAACTTTTAAATGTCTATTCAGTAGTTCCTATTACAGAGAACACAATAAAATATCTGGTTCTCCTAATTAAGTGATAAAAAACAGTTGCAAATGATGTACAAAATACTCATCTGTGCACCAATAATATGTGTAGCACTTTGTTTTACTACCAACATGTAATATCTAATTATTATAAATGTTTAACTTAAGTTCCCTTTCAGTCGGTCACGTTCTACGTTACATCAGAAAGAGACTGACGAATGGGATCTTGCCCGAGAGCTCAATCACCTTCGAGTGGTTACAAAACGAGCCAATGGTACGACGAGTACCTTGGTCTATGGAACTTGCATCCCGAGCTCTGCCCCGCAGAGCATGTATATAGGGAGCAGCGCAAGCAACTCGCATTCAAGCTTTCGCATCGGGCTAAACACATCGTTGCTGCTTCACCGGAGTGTTACAAATGAATCAGCTGGTGTTGGTGTAAAGGCACGATTCAGCGGTTCATCTGGGTTTCCTGTGTCAGCCCCCGCGTTCCCCTGAGCATTTCAGCACCTAAAAGAGCTATTTCATGACATGACCATCTCGGTGTTAAGATCGAGACTTGATTACCTTAAAAGGTATAGAGTCCCCTCTGCCACACCCCGTTCTAGCACTTCTTCTCATAACTGCTACTTCCCCAATGAGCCAGCCTCCTCAGGCCACACCCCCCTCACAAACGCCGCAGCCGGTTGAGTTTCCGTAAGAGTTTGCTGGACCCTCTCAGGATCCTGACATCTCATTCGGAGCTTGGGAGGAGAAACTTATGTCGATCGCCACATCACAAGGCGGGCTTGAGTCCTCGGGAGTGGCAGCATTGTCCGAGTCAGATCCCGAGCTGACGGCCGTGCTTTCCCAGGCAGCTGAGAACATTAGGCTTGAGTGGAATCCTCCACCCTGTCCCGAGCGCTCGAGGCTGGACGAGACTTGCTTCCTGGGGGCTGCTCGTGCTGATTGCCAGAAACCCCCTCTGGTTTCTTTCCAGTGGAAGGCACCTTTAACTGCCTGAAACCGTTCTGGTACTTCCTCCGCCTTCACTGCCTGTAAGTTCTCATCCACACTTGTGGCCAAGGCTTACAGAGCTATAGGCCAGGCCACTTCTGCCCTGCATGCCATGGCCTCCCTTCAAGTCTACCAGGCCAAGCTGCGGCCAGTGGTACCCAAACCTTCACTAAAAAAGCTGTTTCCTCTACCTCCGGGTCCCAAGAGGCCATGAATGACAGTTGGCAATGTGCTTCCTCACCAGTCTCATTCCCCTCTCCCCTTGCCAGTTTCCATGCAAAGCCAGCTCGAGAATGATTTGCCTTCTCATGCCCTCTTTGCTACTTGGAGTCAGGGCCAGGGCTGTCTGCTCCACCTCGCTGCCCCACTGTGGGTACACCTGTAGTCCCCTTGATCCCGCTGGATCGGTTTCTGTGAGCCTGGCTAGAGCTTCCCAGGCCATCCCGCTGGCTCATCCGTACGATGAGGCTCAGCTACATGAATCAGTTTGCCCAGTGTGTCCCAGGTTTTGGGGTGTTCACGCTATGATGGTGGGCAAAGATGCTCCTGTCAATGTGCGCGGAGGTCACGACTCTGCTGGCAAAGGGCGCAATAGAGCCAGTCCCTCCAACCAACATGAAGTTCGGCTTTAACAGCTCCTACTTCATAGTACCCCAGAAAACAGGTGGGTTACGGCCAATCCTGGATTTGCGTGCCTTGAATGCATTCGTCCATTGGATTGGTTTGCAGCAATCGACCTGAAGTATGCATACTTTCATGTCTCTATTCTTCCTTGACACAGACAGTTTCTTCAGTTTGCTTTCGAGGGGCAGGCATTTCAGTACAAGGTTCTCCCATTCGGGTTGGCTCTGTCTCTGGCTCTGTCCCTGGCTCCTCTCAGGGAATGAGGTGTCCGTATCCTCAACTACCTCAACAACTGGCTGATTCTAGCTCACTCTCGTGAGTGGTTGTATGAGCACAGGGATCTGGTGCTCAGACACCTCACCCTCGCAAACTCTCCCCTGTGCAGAGGATCTCTTTTCTGGGTATGGAAATATACTCGTCACCATGTTTGCGCGGCTTACAAACGTGCATGCACAGTCACTGCTGAATTGCTTGAGACAATTCAAGGGCAAGAGAGCGGTTCCACTGAAACTGTTTCAGAGGCTCCTGGGGCATATGGCATCCGTGGCGGCAGTCATACCACTCGGGTTACTCCATATGAGACCGCTTCAGCACTGACTTCACGACCGAGTCCCAAGATGGGCATGGCAACTGGGCATGCTCAGAGTGACTCATTTTTATGGGCTGGCATTCCCCTAGAATCTGTGTCCAGACATGTAGAGTCAACAGATGCCTCTGCCACGGGCTGGGGTGCCATGTGCAACGGGCATGCTGCGTCGGGCTCCTGGACAGGACCCCGACTTCAGTGGCATGTCAATTGCCTCGAGTTGCTAGCAGTATGGCTTGCTCTGCACCACTTCAGGGCCCTGCTGAAGGACAAGCTCGCTCTGGTCTGTACAGACAACACTGCGACCGTAGCATACATCAACCGTCAGGGCGGTCTACACTCCCACCGCATGTCGCAACTCGCTCGCTTGCTTTTTGGTGTCAGAAGAATCTGAGCACCGGGGAATGGAGACTCCACCCCCAGTCGGTTCAGCTGATTTGGGAACACTTCAAAGTTGCTCAGGTAGGCCTGTTTTCCTCTCCAGAAAATTCCCACTGCCAGTTGTTTTACTCCCTGACCGAGGGCACCCTTGGCACGGACGCTCTGGCACACAGCTGGCCGAACTTTTACTCCTTGCCACAGCCCCTCCCTGGCCAATTCCTCTGAGGAAAGACCTTCTGTCTCAAAGACGGGGCACCCTCTGCCATCCACGTCCTGATCTTTGGAACCTACATGTGTGGTTTCTGGATGGGTCACAGAAGGTTTAGGTACCTTGCCACCTCGGGTGGTAGCTACTATCACTTCAGCTGGAGCCGTGTCCACCAGAGACGCCTATGCTTTGAAGTGGAACCTCTTCATCACTTGGTGTTCTTCATGGCGTGAGAACCCCTGGAAATACCCGATCGGGTCAGTGCTTCCCTTTCTTCAGGAGGGGAAGGAACGAAAACTGTCTCCTTCCACCCTCAAGGTCTATGTGGCAACTATTTCGGCTCACCATGACCCTGTTGAAGGTAAGTCTCTTGGGAAGAATGATCTGATCATCAGGTTCCTGAGAGGAGCAAGGAGGCTCAATCCGCCTCAACCAGTGGTTCTATCAGCACTGTAGAGGGCTCCCTTCGAACCCTTTCTCTCAGTAGAGCTAAAGTTTCTATCTTTGAAAACTGCGCTCCTGATTGCTTTGGCTTCGGTGAAGAGGGTCAAGGACCTGCAGGCATTTTCAGTTGATGCAGCGTGACTGGAATTCGGGCCAGCCAACTCTCACATTATCTTGAGACCCCGGCCTGGATCCATGCCCAAAGTTCCCACCACTCCTTTTAGGGATCAGGTGGTGAGCTTGCAAGCACTGCCCCTGGAGGAGGCAGACCCAGCCCTGGCGCTGCTCTGTCCAGTACGTACGCTCCACACCTACATAGACAGAATTCAGTGCCTTAGGACCTCAGATCAGCTCTTTTTCTGTCACAGAGGCCAGCAGAAGGGAAAGGCTGTCTACAAGCAGATGTTATCCCACTGGATAGTTGATGCTATTGTCCAGGCTTATCAGGCTCAAGACCTGCCATGCCCCCTAGGGGTGAGAGCTCACTCAACTAGGAGTGTATCTTGCTCCTGGGCGCTGGTGCATGGCGCCTTGCTAAAAGAAATCTGTAGAGCTGCAGGCTGGGCGACACCTAACACATTTGCAAGATTTTATAATCTCTGTGTAGAGCCCGTGTCCACCCAGGTACTCGCCCCTTCCCTACAAAGGTCCTTACAGGCCCTGCTTGGTGTCAATCCGCTTGCTTCGCCATTCCACTCCACGGAATGGATACGTGCGCTATTCCCCTAAGGTGAGTTCCTCAGTTAAGAATCCTGGGTTCCTCCAGCACTTTTGATGTCCACTTGCATGCTTGCGTGCCCTTTGGTCAGCCCTGTGTGGGACTAGGTGCCTCCATGTGTTGTGAGTCCCCTTTCTGGGCAATCCCACGTGTGTATGTCCACAGTAAGTCTCTTCGAAGCATGACTTACTGTGAAAGCCCCTTGCCAGCTCTGTCATTGAAACCTCCACCCTGCGGGCTGGGTACCTCACAGTTAATTTGTATCACCACCTTGGTTGATACCTGCCTGATACCTGTAAGTCCTCCTATGAGCAGGCAGCCTGCTAGCATACGTCCAGCTGGAATATGCTACCAAGTGTATTCTGTGTTAGCTATAGGCCCTCACTCGTGCTGGCCTCACGACAGGGTGCTATCTCTCTCAGGGGTCACTGGAAGACAGGCATGTTGCGTTTTGTGAGGGACCCCATTCATCAGTCTCTGTCTGACGTAACGTAGAACGTGACAGACTGACCGACTTGGCTCGTTTTGTAATCACTCGAAGGTGCTCTCGGGCGAGATCCCATTCGTCAGTCTCTTTCTGATGTTACGTCTCCATTCCCTCCTTCAGGGAACAAGGGTTACATACGTAACCGAGACGTTTTCCATGACCTCTTGCGATCTTTGCAAAATGTCTCACGTTTTATTTCCAGAACATGATGGGATACACTAAACCTTGAATAGTGCCTAGGAGCAGTATTTGAGATAGTGTTGATTTAGTGTGCATTCAGGGTACTGCACTTCATCATTATTAAGACTCTGGACAGTCTTGGCAACTTACTTCCTGTCATGCGCACATGCTCATGAGTGGCCAAGACCACAAGTGTGGGTATTTGGACAAGGCAATAGACTGTATAAAAACATGGACGTAGTGTCCGTGACATCACCCATAGGTTTCTGAAGGGTATTTTTGAAGCTCTAAGTGGGTGGAGCCAACCATTGCCATCTTTGCAGAATGTCACTGTGCATCACTCCCGGATAACCGAAGATGGGCAAAGGGGGCACTGAAGATCTATGTTGATAATACAGCCCAATTGCGTGAGTCCGACCAGCTGTTCATTTGTTTTCGGAGTAAAAATAAAGGTAGTGCTGTCGCAAAGCAACACATGTCCCATTGTCTGGTGGAGGCTATGTCGTTAGTCTATGAGGCGCGCAGGCTCGCTTCGCCCTTAGGAATTCAAGCTCATTCAACAAGGGCTTTGGCTTCATCAAACCTTTTCTCAGTGGATCTTCTATAGGTAGCTTAGGTGCTGTGGCTGGATGGTCCTCACAGAGCACTTTTGTCAAATTGTATAGCCTGGATGTGAGGACGGCCCATGGCTCCCGGGTTCTTTCCACTTGAGCAGATGCTGTCCTCAGATCCCAGCTATCTAAGGTACATCAGGCGTGATGGTATATCATTAAGTGACCTATAAAAGGGAACATTTCGGTTAGGTATGTACTGTGCTTACGTATGCGTAAGGCGGTGCCAATCACCCTTTGGCCAATAGGATTTGCTGGCTGGCACAGGGCTTCAGACAGTCATCACAGCAAGAGGTGTTCCCGTACGGTGACATCCCTGCAGCATCTCGTTCCCTATTCACGGAACCGTGGTTACATATGTAATCGAGATGTTTTAGTCTCTTCCGTGTTGGTTTTACAAGAATTATGGAAGGTTGCTGCTTGGGGGGGGGGGTGTTGGGGTAGTAAACAAAACCACGCATCTGCGTCATTCATTCAAACAGACACAGAACATGCAGGATTAATTTTTAATAGTCTTTTTCTTTGCTTAATATTTACAGGTACTAGTCCATGTCATGATTTGATTTAAGTCTAATGACCTTCGTTTGTTTAAGTCCTCTAAACTTTGACCAATTCTGTGACATTCGCCATAATTCAGTAAGATATATTATTATTTTTCCAATTCGTGGAAATCAAAGGGCCCTAGCTGTACCTTGTGGGAAAGTCCAAACTCCACTTCTGAGTTGTCGTCATCAGAATCCTGTTTGTTGTCAGATGTTGAGGGCTTTGAGATTTTGAAATTCCGAAATTATCGTACATATGGCATGTTTTTCGTTACTGATCTTACAGACAGGGGCGCAGCCATCATTTCATAAGTGAGGGAGAGAGAAATGTTATACAGATAGATAGATAAATAGCAAATTAACGCACATTTGATGTTTCTCCAGCTCTCTCCAGGTGGATGTACTGCTTGGCTGGCTAGCTGTTCATAGGTTTTCTCTTTATTTTAGATGATAATATGTGGGTTTATTTATAATTTCAGTTACTTTACAAAAGTTCCCAAAAATTAAGTACTATGCATATTCTACACCCATGCATGAAGATGTAAAATTTATCATACAAATTTATCATACAGTCTGGCAACACTTAAATGAAGCTCTAATTTTTACGTTGATGAATGCTGTTAGACAGCTGAGGCAGACCAGCCTAAAAATTTTGCTTTTAAGTAAATTTGTCATCCAAACAGAATTGATGACCACTGAAATGTGTTACCACCACTGATCTATATATATAACTGGATCGCTCATCGCGTTCTAAACTGCCAACAGGCAGTGAAGCCACCGGAAGTGTTCGATCCGCCATCTTACTAATCCCTACCAGCAGAGAGCACCATTGAGTTACATTCAAACCGCTGTCCTAAAATAACTCGATTTGAAGCTGATCAGTCAAACGGGACTCGTTTTTATGCTATGTGTAATGAAGTAATGTTTACTTCAGAAGTTATCTTCAGTGTTTACGGTCTTTTGGGACAGGATAAGCGATATATTTAAATCGTGTTGGTGGGTGTGTCTGCTGATCACTGACAACATAGGTAACTGATCAAACAAAAATGGCTTATTTCTTTATGAACAAAATTATTCGGGAATTATTAAACGAACATATTAGTATCAGAAATGGATTTTAATATATTATAATGAATTATACAATTATGTTGTTAATATTTCTCTATAATGAAATAAAAAATAATAATTTACTATCTGGGAAATAAAGCTTTGTATTTATTTCTTAAATCTGTACTGTATATAGTCAGTTATTTCTCTGAATAAATTCAGATTTCAGAACGAACACTTTGTAGTTTGTTATATGTGTTGAGATCGTGCCCCTCTGATGTTTATCATGTTCATGATGCTCACTGCTGTAATAAACGTAGCTTTTTAATAAGTAGGGGAAATTCCCGACATTTTAAAAATAACCGTTTACCTTCCTAGGGTGTTCGCATTGTAATAATGTACAGTGATACTTCATATTTATAAACACTGACTTGTTAGGGGATGTTTTCTCATTAAAATCATACAAATTCCTATTAATTCAATGGAATGTTTTCGCACACTAGGGATTACCAATATGGCGGCGCAGCGGCTTCACTTTAATGACGTCATGAGCAATCCAGTTCTATATTATAGATCAGTGGTTACCACAGTCTGTGAATAGGGTCCCTTATGGGGACTTTCTTCAATAATTTGTTTCCGTTTAAAACCTGCCCCTGCAAAGTCATGTTCATCTGCCTCCATTGTTGAGTGCAATGTATAGGCTACATCTCAAAATCCAATCAACAACTGATGCAAAGACCCATGTCCCCACCCTTCATTTTTCTTTTCCAGTAATCCATTACACTCAGATGTACATACAGAAGAAAATATCTTGTGATACTTAAGTTTCACTGCAACTCAATGTAAGAACATCTTCCATTTCCTCACCACATTTCATTCATTAAATCTCAGAAGATAACACCAAGCCCAACCCTACATATTTTTAGCATTCTATTCCTCTCTGAAATATCACATTTTAGAAGTTAAATGGGTTTTTAATGCTATTTCATGTTGACATAACAGTGAATCATTGGATGCAGTGTGGGTAATTACGCTCAGCCAAATTATTATGATTTAATGGCAAATTCTCACATTATGCAAATTGATAGCCAATTACACAGTGCTCCCTCAGGAGAAGACCAGAAAACAATTAGCCATGAGACTTTTAAGTGAACATCAACCATCACATTGAAGATTAGCACTATAAAATATCAGATGGTGTCAGCAAATCTGAAGAAAAGACCATAATTGGTCAACATTCAGACATTTTTGTGCCATCATTGATATTCAATAATGACACATTTCAAACAAATGAACTGATGTGTATGTTTACATGTAATTGAGAGCCGACACACACCATGTTTTCTGAGTTCTGTTCACTTTATTTGTGGAATAGACTTTACACCTCTGTGCTTTATCTAACTCTTTAATCTCCTACCGGGAGCCGTTTCATCCAACACCCCCTACCGAAAATGAGCAGGTGCCTGACCAATTACTAAATTTACCACTTCACACTGCTTTATGAAGCTGGAGAGAAAAAAAGAGAGAGAGAGAGAGAGAGAGAGAAATAGACAGAACCAAAACGAACGTAAAAAATAAGTTTGGAAAAATGCTTGTAAACAGAGTAACAAATACTGTATATTTTCATCACAGTCAAGTGCAAATTTGCATTCCTCCTTTTTTGTACTAATTTCCATACATAATTGTATCTTTCATTTCTGTTCTGTACTTAAAAATAATTACACTATTATTGCCTGTCTCATTGCTGCTAATGATTTTTAAATAAACATTAACAGATGAGCTTTAAAAACAAATTTGAGAAATGCATCACTGGATCATTACATAGCCGTGTTCAATGCATAAGCTATTGTATAAAAATAGCTAGCTTGGTTTTAAAGGTTACACTTAATTACTAAGCCAAATGAAAAATAAGTTGAAGTGACTCTAATTACTGCAGTAAAACTCTATGACAGTGGTAAACGCCCTCCATTCGCTTTAAAATGCTATAGAAACCTTTCATTTTCCCATGGGAGAAAACACATAAAAATACCTACAACGGTATCCATGCATATCTGTGATCAAATAATACAAGTCCTTCCCAGTCACCCATCATACACACACGCACTCACACACACACTCATTGCCGACCTCAGATTTTTGCAAAGAACATGCCTGAATGTTTTTTTTTTTTCTGTTTATCGTTCTTTTTTTTTCTAATGTGCACATCTGGTGCAACACATTTGATCATTAATACTGTAAATATCGTCTTTTTTCATCGATGTCAAGAAAGAAAACGAGACAAACGAAATGGAGGTAAAAGAAGTACCATGCAAAAGTATGTGAGAGTAGCATGTTGGCGGCTCCATTCTCTGCCATGGTATCTACTATACAACAACATGCATGTTTGGGTCAGAGATCTCCTCATCTTATTTTGTGGGCTTTTGAAGATGCATGTGATCTAAAGAGGTATGATACAAATATTGGTACATATACACCACCTGCTTTATCTCGGCCATTGTATTTTTCCCTGAAAAGATCTACGGGTTTGATATATCGATGTACTTTACGATAATTTCCGCCTTTTGTAATCTCTCCTGCAACTGTATTACGCAGTGGACGTATAAGCATAATTCCTGCTTGTTGAAACATTGCATATCTTTAAAAGTAAAAGGCCTTCTGTGCCACTACAACTGCTGATTTATCGTAAAATGCGATTGAGTTCATCTTTTCAATCTCCCCCAAACGCGTACCGTCAGTCTTGCATGAATTGTCTGGGGTCACACAAAGCATGTCAGCTCATGCGAGTCCACGTCGAATTGACGATTTTGGAATGAAGCAGATTTGTTACGAGATGCACTTTGTCTTTTCTGTGGCGTTTGCGATCTTTCCTGGGAGAAGCCTGCATCACTTCCTTTCCTCTGTGCAGAAGGGGATGCTTATGTGCTCGTGGCGGTTATAAGGAGGAGATCTTCACTGTCTCATGGGTGAAGGAAGTAGGGCGAGAGTTGCGTAAGATTCCGGGAATGGCAGGAGAGGGCGGCAGACTCTCGTCAGGGGTGTTGGCGGGTGGGGTGGGTATACTGATTATAGCCGCAGTGAAATCCCGATCCTCACAGTTTAGCTTCAGGTCTTCTGTCCGGGCGTTGAGACTGGAGCGGCTGTTTGGATGCACACGTGCGCACGCATGCATGCGTACATGCATGGACGCACACACGTATGCACACACACCACACAAGAAAAAGTTATAGGTTAGATGAGATATCATCCTAAGTGTTACATAGTCATATACATAAAAAAAATAGTATAAAAATGACAAAAATATCAACTGTGACATAAGTCTAACAAGCTTTACTCAGAGTATAATTTTCTTTAGAATTTATTGTCAATTTTGTATTAAATATGGCCAACTTCATTTTTATAGGAATTATGTTCTATGACAAAAAAAGAAAAGAAAAAAGAGAATAATATATAATCTTAACAAACGTTAAGGAAAATGTCAAGAAATATGATTAAAGTTATAATAAAAAGGGGATTTCCTATGTTGGATAAAAATATTAATTCAAAACAAATATCATGTTTATTAATTACTATATGCATAAATATGAAAATAAAACATTTATAATCATTTAAAATATACCATTATTAAATATAAAAAAATTAAAAAGATATCTGAATTATTTGTATTTATGTAGCTTCCCCTAAATTCTATATAAATGACAAATCAATATAAATGATATTCACCTACTTTAAAATTGTGTTTACATTTTCATGAAACAATTACATATTTTTAATTATAATTTACTTCTATTACAGTAATGAGGAGTTTTTTTTATTGTAATAATGCCAAAATTCAAAATGGCTCTAATAAGACTTTTCATTATCTTTCATTAGAAATTCAATTTCTGTGTGATGTCGTACCTTTGGGGTCCAGAAGAGGTTTTGTGCACTTGCAGAGTGTCCAGCTCCTGCACGCTGCCCCGGCTGACGGATACGGTGGAGTTGGCGAGGCGGATGGCTCTTCGCTTAGCTCTGCGGGGGCAGCAGGATGTCGACACCCCCTGCTGGCTGGAGATGGAAGTGCTGCGGCTGGTGCGATAGCCCACCGACTCAGTCATACACATCTCACTGAAAGTCAGCTCATCTGTGAACTCATGGTTCTGTTGGAAATACAGGAGGAAATGCTTCATGCAGTTCTTCCTTTGGGACATTTTGAACAAGAAACATATTTTGTGTCCAGTGACAGACTGAGCTGCACTTACTGTAGTCTTTTCCAGACAATGCAGCAGGTGATGGTGCTGGTGCTCAAAGGAAGATCTGTTCTTCAGACACACAGCGTTGTCACTGCCTCGACCCTGAGAGATAAAAACACCACAAGAGTTTATTTAAGACGATCCATAAAAACCACGTTTTTAGATACCAGCAACTCACCTTAAAACATCAATCTAAAGTGAACACAAATCTATTTAAAGACACCACGATTATTTAAAGCCTTCAGAGGATGTTAACATCAGCATGACTTCAGGTTTATTTTTGTTAAAGAACAAAAGTTCACTTTTGTCAACTGTCATCTCCAATGTAGAATGCCTGGATATATATATATATATATATATATATATATATATATATATATATATATATATATATATATATATATATATATATATATATATATATATATATCCTCCTTATATGTATAATCTACAAAAATATTGCTATTTACTCATTATATTGATTAATTCCACAAAACAATTTTGTCCTCAAATTCAAGCTAAATTCTGTATAGATATAAATGTTCAAAAATATGTTGATGTATCTAGAGAGAGACAGAGAGGGAGCGAGAACAATATTTTATTTATTTACATACTGAGGCAAGTGCCGTATTATAATAAGAAATAACACTAAAAAGTTAAAATAATGTATAATTAATATTAATCTGATATACTTACCATAGCAACTGGCACATAATAATAATGCATTATGATGATTGTTTTTATTAATATCAATCCTGTACTCTGTACTTCATATATATATATATATATATATACACACACACAAATTATAGTCTTATTGTATTCTATATAAATATGTATTTTAATATAAGTTCAAAAGAACATTTATATGACAGAAAGCTTTGGTAATATTCTGAGTGTAGTTACTTTCTTTTATCTGTAACTTGGCCATTGTTTTTTTAATTAGATATTAAACAACACACAATATAATAAATATATATATATATATATATATATTTCTATAACTACAGTAAAAAAAAAAAATAATAATACAGACCAAATATGTACATGAAAGACTGCTAAATATGATCCAAAACAGCCAGCAATGTAGTAAGCAGTGACCATGTTTTGTGAATTTGGCATGCTGGGAGATTTAATTTCTGTTCCTGCCAAATTTGTTGCTATGATACATTTCAGAATGAGAGCAGCCGTTTCTGTGCACTTTAATACCATAATTCCTGATTCATTATTTAACTGCTTTCAACATGGCACTGGCTCACTGAGGGTTAAAAACATCATTGTCCTCATGTCACCTGTGATTTGACCTTGCTTCACCACTCATCTACCTCTCGAGACAGACCGCTGTCCCTGATGCCACACACACGTATCCGGTAACCTTTTTAACCTCTGGTTGTAAAACAATCACACACAAGGATGTTGTGTCCTGAAGAACAAGTCTCTCAAGAAAACATCAGTCCCAGCGTCTCCCTTTTATGCCTCCTGATATCATCTGGCCCCTGAGCACTTTGTAGCTCAAGGCAAGGTGGTTTATCGCATCTAGATGCAGCCCATCGGAGGCCTTTAAAGCAGCCGATCTTATCGAGAAAACAGAGGACAGGCTGTTCGGAGCGGCTCTGACAGCCGGGGAAGGAGCAAGGACGGCTCTGTCCTCCACGCAGGAAATGCCCCGTCAGCCGAAACCAAGGATGACTGAGGGAGTCTGGGCAGATAAGATCACCAATACCTGGACCTAAGCACAATTAGACTTGTTTTTGCAAAAACTAAAAGTCCCAAGTAGAATGGCATGACACAGCTACGTCGGCGAAAACATTCCAGAAAGTTTGATCACGTAGGACGCGAGTGGGAGCAAAAGGCAATTCCTCTTCTCAGATAGAAAAACTTAAACTTCTCAATCCATTTGTGGCCCACCAGAACCGAGACAACCAGGAACATAATACAAAGCATTTCACTCCCATCTAATTCAACACGGGAACTAGATTTAAAAACGCCCCAAAGCACAAGTGTGTGAGCAAACAAATTCTAGAGAGCTGTTTCAATAAAGGATCCACTATGTTATCTTGACTCGTAACAATGCGATACGTCCTTTGGTGCGGCACGAAAAGAGAAAATTAAAGAATCTCAATTTGTCTTAATCTAGTTCCTGTTTGGCCGAGGAACCCAAAGTGAATTTCCCTGCCACCCAATCACAGGTACGCCAGCAATAAATCCCAAATAAATACATTTCAGTCAAATCCACAGGCAGCAATACTCTCTTCCCGAACACTCCATCAGGAGAAGAGATTTGCCTCCCTGTGGAGAAACCTCAGAGGGTATTAAACCATCAATCACTGACAATTCCATTGTTAAAAAAGCGCTGATAGGGAAGTCACATTAACGACACAATTTTCTCAGTGGAGACAAGAGATACAGCCTTTGGATGACAGCACTACCTGTGATTAGCATTCTATGCAGAATGTACTGGTGTAAAAAAAAATAAAAAAACCTATGCATCACAGTGCAGTACTCCGAAAAGCTCCAAGGTTAGATAAGATCAAGAAATCCAGCAGGTCACTGGCTTTTGTAAATCATAACACAAACTTTTTTTAAAAAGATGATTACAATGCTGGAATTTTCCGAATTTTCTTCTAGGTAAAGTCAGATGAGTTAACTTAAATACAGGATTAAGTTAAATACGTTTACTCTTTAAAATGTATTATTATTAAAGTAAATATAATACTTATATTTAGTGGTGCTTAATAATGCAAGTATAATTATGATTAACAAAAAAATACTAATAATAATCATAATAAATCGTACTACTTATTATATACAAAATTATATTTAGTGGTGATTCCTAAGGCAATATATAATTTACTTAAAAATAAATAAACTATTATTGTTGCTGTTGCTGTATGTATTTTATTAATAATTTTATATTAATTTATAATGTCTTAACCACACTTAAAATGCTGTATTTTGCATGAAGTTATTTTGATGTATAATTTTATTTTAAATTCCTTTGAACATTTCCGACAATATATTATTGTTATTATTATTGAAATACACTATTAAATGTAGTGCCACTTACTTACAATTATAACTTATTAATAACGGGTTATTTATACATACACCACATAAACTTTTCCTAATGACCTTTCATCAAAGGACAAGACTCGCACAGACTCTTGAGTGCTGAATAACATTGTGCAGAGACAAAAGTAAGACCCAAGTAGAAATTCAAAGCCAGAACAGGCTGCAGAGTTGAAAAAAGCCTTCGTCTGGTTTATAAATAGCACTGCAGGCCTGTTAGTAATGGGTTTATAGATCCACGCTGAAAAAAAATACCCCTCTCACTCGGGGATTGTAAATATTGGATTATTGTGGGTTTCACAACCTGAGAAGATTCCGGAGAACTCTACCTGCTGCATTAGTAAAGACGCTCTGAATACAGCTACTTTTCCAGCGTGGTGAAGATGGATTTCAGCAGTGGGAAAAGGTGTGTTGATGGAAGAGAGCGCTGCTTTAATCCCTGCAGTTATGATCTGATAAACTGACAGGCCACGAGTCTGCGGCTGATACGATTTCAAGACCGACACACCACTAACACACACTTCAAAAAATCCTGCAAGCTGTAAATCCAGCTTTTAAGAAAGAGAAGAACATAAAATAAATTATCTAGCTTAGCTATCTGACAGCAGCGGTCAACATTCACTTTCATTTTATGGCAAAGATGATAAAGTCCTACACAACTGGAACAAAATGAGGGTGAGTAAATAATGACAGAACTTTCTTTTTTGGGTCAACTATCCCTTTAATCTTAAAGCTGCAGTAGGTAACTTTTGTAAAAATATATTTTTTACATATTTGTTAAACCTGTCATTATGTCCTGACAGTAGAATATGAGACAGATAATCTGTGAAAAAATTCAAGCTCCTCCAGCTCCTTCCCAGTGGTCCTATTGCCATCTGCAGTTACGGACCGCTCATGGTAAGAAAACAACCAATCAGAGCTGCGGTCTGTAACTTTGTTTGTGTTCAAAATGTAGAAAAATGTATATAATAAGTGAGTACACCATGAACCCATTTTCCAAACCGTGTTTTTAGCTTGTCCTGAATCACTAGGGTGCACCTATAATAAGTGTTTATATTCGGACTATTTTAGATTGCTTCGGGGGTACAGCGGCAGAGTAACCCAGTACCTTTGTGATTCTTCATAGACATAAACAGAGAGAAGTAGTTCCAGCTACGATGTTCTTCCGCAAGACGCAAGCAGTTCTGTTTATTAACCGCTAGAGCATCAAAAGTTACCGACTGCAGCTTTAAGAGACCTTTAAATTGATTATGAATGGGTGCTAAGTAAGTAAAATAGTACTTTTTAGGTTAAACTTTAAAGGTTATTTTACATAAATATATTTTCATTTAAGAATGTTTAAATATGTGTACTGGAACACATGATTAAATACTAAGTAAGGAAAGATGTTTACAGTGCTACACGGTTTGCACAGCAAATGATAAAACATACAATCCAACACACTTTGACTAAATGACATGAGCCTAGCAACACCCTAACAACAACCCAGAACACCTTAGCATCATGCTGGCATGTCTGCATTATCATTCACCATAATTTCTTCAGAAAGCATAGACTAATAATAAGGTTTGCTCTTATTCTTTCGTATTCTTTAAGTAACTTTGGATTTATGTTTAACAAATTGGAAAAACCATACACTGTTATTTACACAATGTATCTTCATTTTCCACTCTTAACTGTGAAGTAGACTATTCAGAATGTATTACAAGAGCAACACGATCAACGACAAGCACAGGAAACACACCCTGGAGCAAGAGGAACTGCAACGAGTGCAATAATTACATAAACCACAGAGAGACACAGATATTTAAACAGGTTTGTTTTCCCCGGGATGGCAATTACTGCAGAATAATGATAAGCAGGGCTTCCTCAAAGGCAGTGATTGGAAAAGGGCAAGATATTGTTTCTATTGGAATAAACCTTGTACTTAATATCACTTAATGCAGAGGAGAAAATCCCATTTGAGGATTTTAAGGGGATAGTTCACCCCAAAATGAAAATTCTGCCATCATTTACTCACACTCGTGTCATTCCAAACCTTGTGTTCCACAAAAGGAAGAAAGTCTTTTTTTTTTCTTTTGTGGAACATAAAAGAAACATTGAAGAATGAAGAATGTTGGTTTCAGTTTCAGTTCCCATTGACATGCTTTGTAAAATACTATGCAATGGGAACCAAAATGATTTGGTTTCCAACATTCTTCAAAATATCAGGATTTAAAAAACAAAACAAATAAGCATAGAACACAAAAGAAGATATTTTGAAGAATAAACTTTTGTGGTTCCCTTTAACTTCCATTGTATTGACAAAAAATACTATGTATACATGGTATTCTACGTCAACTGATTGTTTGGTTACCAACAATCTACAAAATATAGATATTTTTTCCAAATACTTTGGATGACAATGGGAGCTGAAACTTTTTGGAAAAAAAGAATTGCATACAGGAACACAAAATAAGATATTCTGAAGAATGTTGGTAACTTAACAGCTTTGGTTCCCATTGATTTTGGCTCCCATTGACTTAATAAATACATATATATATATATATATATATATATATATATATATATATATATATATATATATATATATATATATATATATATATATATATATATATATATATATATATATATATATATATATATATATATATATATATATATATATATATATATATATTATGGAACCCAATGGGAACCAAAACTATTTGGCTATTGAAATTCTTCAAAATATATTTTGTGTTAGGTGGAAATAAATAAATTCAGAGGATATTTTGTAGAATGTTGGTAACCAAACAGTTGTTATTCCCATTCAGTTCCATTGTATGGGCAAGAAAATACTATGAAAGTCAATGGGAACCAAAACTGATTGATTATCAACATTCTTCAAAATATCCTCTTCTGTCCTCAGCAGAAGAAAATAAATGCATACATTAACACAAAAGATATTTTGCAGTATGTTGGCAACAGTTTTGGCTCACCATATGAACCAAAAATACTATGGAAGTTAACTGAAATGGTTATCAGCATTCTTAAAAAATAAATTCATTTGTGTTCAGCAGAAGAAAGAAAGTCATGAAGTTCTCTCAATGACATAAGGGTGGGTAAATGATGACAGAATTTTCATTTTCTCATAGCGTACCCACATGCCGGAAGGAGAAAGAAAACCTGTTGAAATACTTTTCAAACTGCTGAATCATACTGTGATAAATTGCTTCATGATAATTGCTTCAGGACAAAGCTACATTTTCCTAGATCTCCAGTTCTTACAGGTCTCCAGATGGTGTAGTTACGGCATCTACCAGCAGGAGGCTAACTGAACTGTACTAACCTGAACCTGACCCCTTGACAAAAAATGCCTGGGGGTTATTACCAAGATAAGCATCAAGTGAACCGACTCACCTTAAAGGTTCTCTGTAATTACTACCGTGCATCCCATCTGTCCGGCATCACCTGCCTTTCATTCCCTGTTGTTAATTGCTATTTCCTCACAGCAAGGACGAGGCACCCTGGGCACAGCCCTCAAACACGTTTAGCTGACTCTGAATGTCAGTGGCCATATGAAAAAGCTGTTATTACAAGGACCCTGTGGGACTGATGCATTCTCAAAGGCCAACTGACTGACCTTTACATGTACTGTAACACTGTCTGATGAGATCGGAAAGACCATATGATCGTTAATATCTCAGAAATCTGTTCTGTGCTTAGCAGCACGCTGGCAGCTGAATAATATACTGTACTTTTTACGAGCTGCTGTGTTAAGCTTTAATGACCCTCTGTGTCATGCTGTGAATATGAATACTTTGATGCTGGAGCTGGAGCTTTTTCTTGTTGCTGGGTTCTACTGTAATTTAATGTGTTGTATTAAACTTTTATAGTTTTATGCTTTTAAGATCTGAGGAATCAGATTTGTGTTGCAGTTCTGAGCTGTGAATGTTTCAGATTATTAATGGACAAATACATTTTGATGAATTAAAGATGACTGAGCTATGGCAATTTATAAACAGAATGAAAATAAATTTACCCTCATGCTTTTTCAAAGCTGTAGGACTTTATTTTTCCATGCAAAGTGGGTGAAAATCTGGGTATATTAGGGTGTGTAAACAACATTGAACCCCTTTCACTTTCGTTGCATTGTATTGTCACTACAAACTACAGTACATGATTCATTTTTATGCAGAACATACAAAACAAAGCAAAACAAAAATAAAAACTACAACAAATATGGAAATTTGGAGTGCATCAACACTGGTCCCCATTGACTTTCAATGTATGGACGAAAAAAACTTTTTTCAAAATATCTTCTTTTATGTTCCACAAAGAGTCATAATTGCATGTAGTGAAGTGAAAGTGAATGTCTACAGTAATAATGAAATTTTTTCTTTAGAACACATACACAAAAAATATATTTTTAAGAATTTTGGGCCCCAAACACACACACACACACCCACACCCACACACAAAATCTTAATTTGTGTTCCATGGAAAGAAAGTCAGTTTTGAATCAACATGAAAAAAAAACCATATATATACACATGCATACATATACATATATACATACATACATGGTACCTGACTTACTTTCTTTCTGTGGAACACAAATAGATAATGACAAAATTAGTATCTTCAGGTGAACTATCCTTTTGAGTATACGGAGCAAAATGTATGTATGCACATTACAGCTTTGCCAGTAATATGCATGAAATGTTGTGAGATTTTTCATTTTTAAATTTGCTGTCAGACGAGATGATACTGTTAGCCTCTAAACCGAAATCCATCTTATTATGGAAGATACAATATCAAACATTTCTGCTGGAGAATCATTGCAGCATCTATTACACTCTATGTAAGCAGACACAATACTGACTGTAGTTGAGAGAACACTTAACGATTCTTTCAACAATACAACTTCCCAGAATACACATACAAATATTACCGTCTATATCTCCATATATCTCTGTGTATCTTTTAATGATTTGATGTCAGGCAAAGACAGTCAAAAACTAGTTCTTCTTGGATGTGCTCAGTGAGCCAGACTGTTGTTCTTCAGATCAATTCAATATAGTTCACAGCAAAAGCAAAGTTCTGTTATCATTTACTCACCCTCCTATTGTACCAAACTCGCATGACTTCCTTTCTTACAGAAAAGAGACATTCTGAAGAATTTTAATCAGAAGCTCCAAAAAGGTCAACAAGCATAAAAAGTATCATAAAATTAAATTCACATGATTTTTGTGCTATAATTAAAGTCTTCTGAAGATATGGGATAACCTTGTGTTGAGAACAGACTAAACCTTTATTCAAACTTTGCCTGTTTATTTTACAAGCTTGATTTGATGTAAATGATGCATTTTTTTTATTTTTTTATTTTTTTTATTTTAGTGCATAGGTTTTGAGTCGGATTTGTTTTATTCAGCAGGAATCCATTAAATGAATCAAAAGTCCCAAAGTTACAAATAATTTTGGTTTCAAATTTCCATTCATCAAAAATATCAAGCATCACACCTGTGATCAACAACAATAATAATAATAACAATAATAATAATAGTAAATGTTCCTCGATGATCAAATCTATATATTAGAATGATTCCTGATGGGATCATGTGACATTGAACACTGGAGTAATGAAGTTGAAAATTCAGTTTGGCATCACATGAACAAATTCAATTTTATAATATATTCAAATAGAAAAGAGTTATTATAAATCATAACATTTTACAATATTGCTGCCATTTTACTGTATTTTTTTAATCAAATAAATGCAGCATAAAAGAGCATTTGTGCAAGCATCAGAGACTTTCAGAAGCATTAGAAACTTACTGACCCAAGCTTTTGAATAACTGTGTGCATGAAGTCTGCATACACACAAATAAAATTCAAAAAAGAAGTTCAAATAATTTTTAGTGTGTCCTCAAAGCCACTAGTAAAATGGATTATATGTACTACGTATTTTGGCCCTTTTTGGAGCATGACAGTTCCTGACCACTGCTGTCCTCAAAAATTCCTCTTTTATTTTGAAGCAAGGCAGTCATAACTCGAAGGAGCAACATGGGGGCGAGTACATGGTTACACTGTTTTTAGACTACTCATGAAAAAAAAATCTCACCTGAAATCCCCCTTCTTCTTTGTATTGTAGGAAGGCATTGGTGGTTCCCTTCTTGGCCAAGCGAATCCTGGCCAGTCTGACTTTCTATAAAACAGAAGAGAATTTATCTGAATCGATACTGTCAGCACTTGTTTCACACACAACTGCAATGATGCCAGTAAGACTGTTTAGTTATGAAATATCTATACAGTTACTGTTATTTTTGGCCTTTTGGCCAAAATTTTAATTCTGTTATAATTTACTCATCCTCAAGTTGTTCCAAACCAGTACAAGTTTATTTTAAGCACAAAAGATTCAGCCAAGTATGGTGACCCATACTCAAAAATTCGTGCTCTGCATTTAACCCATCCGAAGTGCACACACACAGAGCAGTGATAACACACACGCACACTGTGAACACACACCCGGAGCAGTGGGCAGACATTTATGCTGGGGCACCCGGGGAGCAGTTGGGGGTTCGGTGCCTTGCTCAAGGGCAACTAAGTCGTGATATTGCCGGCCTGAGATTCGAACCCACAACCCTAGGGTTAGGAGTAAAACTCTCTAACCACTAGGCCACAACTTCCCACAAATAAGAACAACTTTCTTTTGTGGTAAGTAAAATAATTAAACTAATACAGGTCTGGAAAAACTTGAGGATGTGTAAATTCTAACAGAATTTTTATTTTGGGGTGAACTTTTAACTGGTTAAACTCAGCATAGTCCAGTGCATCAAAACACTATGAAACCAGTTTAAACCAGATAATGTTTCTAGGCTTTTGCAAATATTCATTTTTTCCATTGTTGTTTCGGATTTCTGCCTCCGCTCACTACGTCGTAATCCAGTCAATAAAGCATCCAATCACATTCTTGATTTGGCATAGCATTCAACTAGGGATGTCATGATAAGTTTTAATAATTGTTTGAACTAGCACCTCATGACTACACCACATTATATACGATAAGCTGCAAAAGACACCGCGGCAAGTGGAATGTAAAAAACATGGTGTCATTAGTGAATGTAATTATAAAAAATATAATGAGTGACATATTGCATCAACAAAAATTATTGAGGTCATATATATATATATATATATATATATAGCGTGATAAGTCGATTTACTGATTATTGCGACAGGCCTACATCCAACTCTATCATATATTTCTAATTGAAAAACCTATTTTGCAAAGACTTAATTGTGGAGGAATTAGTTCTTAAAACCAAAATAATATCCAGAACAAATCTAGACTGAGATGAAGCGGTCATGTAGTACCTGCTGGGCTCGCATCTTGTCCGCTCTCTGGTTCTGATGGTAGATTCGGCTGAAGTTGGACACGATGACGGGTACAGGAAGGGCGATAACCAGCACGCCACTGAGAGAGCAGATAGAGCCGAAGATCTTTCCAGCGATGGTGTTTGGAACCATGTCTCCATACCTGCAACAAACACCAACGTCAGTCAAACACTTGACAACTCTATTTGTGTGTGTGCTTGCTATGTGTGTGTGTGTGTGTGTAGAAGACAATGGCAATTTGTGTAAATATAATTACGCTTATTTAATGATAAATGCTTGCTTAGAATCTATTTTGCAGTCACATTTAATGTAATTGTGTAAATGAGTTTATAAAAGTGCATGCATATTTCAATTCGCAAGGCTCCAAAGCTCATCTCTGAGACCCCTGGGGCTCTAAAAGACCCCTAACACATCCCATTACCCATGTTTAATAGCAAAATATACCATCATAGAATTGCAGAATGCTATTAAAGTGATGTGCTTCTCATAAACACTCACACACACCGCAGCACTGCAGCAGCCATAATCAGCGCTGTCCTCCTACACACTGCATGAGGGTTAATTCATTTTGAGGAGTTGTCATGGTTAAGATGTAACACTATAGGTATGTTTGTTTATGATATTATTCATATGATTTTTTACAGTATGCATACTGTGTACAATATACACATTTTCTATATGCATGCAATTCCTGGATGGCATTTGCAAAGGTATACAGTTTACAACCAGAGCACACTGTGAAATACTATATTCTAAAATATTCTATATATTCTACATATATATTCTACAATGCAATGCACTCAGTTTGACTTTGCATTTCAAACAACTGTGATTTTTTTTACATTCTTGTCTATTATTTGATCTGTTTGGATTACTATTGGATAATTACATTATACCATACTATTCATACTATTATTAATATGCAATATAAAGAAAAATACAAGTAAATGTACTCAAAATAACATTTATAAAGTCAATGAAAAATGGAAATTTAATGACTGAATAAAGAGCTTAAATTAAACAGAATTCATTAGAACATTACTAGTGTTCAAAGATGAAATTCCTGTTTACACACACACACACACACACACACATATATATATATATATATATATATATATATATATATATATATACAATAATTTACAATATTTCAGTAAATATTATTTACTTAAATTGTCTACAAAAAAATTGAACAACATTTTAATGGGAAAATATTTAAAATATATATATATATGAAATTATAATTTACATTTTCATTAAAATTAAAGACTAGACTAAATTCTTTCTTAGACATACATACATCAAAAATAATAAAGTGTCTCTTTTCAGGATGTGTTATATACAATCAATTAAAATCCCTAACCTTAAAATAAATCCTACTGCTTCACCTACTACATTAAAACTGTAATTTCTTTCCCAAATAAATTGTTCATTACTTTCTGAAATAAAATTTAAGCTAGCTCTTTTTCTTAATGACTTATTTTTACTTAGTCATGTATGACTTATAATTAAACCACCAAATTTTTCAGTTAAAATCAAATCAAGTCATTCAATAAGTACTCATTCTGGATTAAGCAAGTTCTGAAAGCTGAACGTTTTGTATTTTTTATAGCAAGGTGCATCAAACTTTTTTATAACTCAAACAAGCAAGAAAAATATGAAAAAAAAAAAAAACAATAAAATCCATAGCTGCAGTTTTTGGATGGTGGGGAATGAAACGGCCATAGCACAATTATTCACAGCTTTACAAGCAAATAGCAATACTTTTGAAATGTAATTTTCTGATGTTTCTGAAAGGGTCCTGGTGCGATAAACATTTCTCTGAGGTGTACTCTGCATTTTGGATCAGTCGCTGACAACAACACAACAAAAGAGAGAGAGAGAGAGAGAACGCAATCATCATACGGCACATTCATATTCACATCATGTTCCATCCCTTCACAGGAGACCGATCTGCAGGTGGCGTAAATTAAACCAATATTTGTTTTTACAGCGGTGTTGATGTTCTGCACTTATATCCTGTCTACAGCATCACCAGAACGAAACTGTCTGAACACTTTTCTTCAATAATACAGACAGTACATGCAAATCAAAACTCGGATACATTTTTTTGGAGTTGTGACATAAGTAAGGTTTTAGCTGAAGTGACTTGCACTACTACAGTCAAACTATATATTTTATCAGTTCAAGCATTCCCTGGGAATCAAACCCGTAACCTTGATGTTGCTAGCACAGTCATCTACTCTTTGAGCAACAGGAATGCTATATAAGACACTCAGGGTTGTGCATTATAGAGATTTGACCATGGTTAAGATGTGTGGTCAGCAGAATCAGGTACAATTCTGAATTTAAGAACGTATTCTCTTTCATTCAATGAGTGGGAATTTAAATTTGAATAACAGGAAAAAGATTTGAATAACAGGAAAAAGAGTTTACTGAACTGCAATTCAAAGAAATGTAATTTCTCTAATACAGGTTTTTCAGTAAAACTAATTATATACAATATTATAAAAATACAAAGCAGCCAAGGGACAAGGTGATGGGTAAGAAATATGAGCTCTAAGGGAATTTTTTTTATTATTATTTTTGCGTGAACAATACAAAATGTTTGCATTTTCCAGAGAAATGTTGACCCTGTTTGCAATACTTTTGAGTTTTTTGCAAATGCAAAGTTTCATAGGGGAACACAAAATATATTTTTTTCCTCCCATATATATATATTCTATCTTCATGTCTCTTTAAGGGTACTGTATGAATATGCAAAATTATGAACAAATAATAAATTAATTAATTAAAATGATAAATTAAATACAATTTTAACCTTTATGCTACTAATAATGCTTATTTATTGCTTAAAAACCTTTTTTCATTCATAAATCTCATTCAAGCCTTTGTTAAATAAAAATAAAAAAAATCGCTGAATATGTCATGTCACCAATTACCATAACCACCAAATAAATAAAAAAATGAACCATCCACTTTTGTTGCATGAACCAAAACATTTGTTTGTGTTGCACAGAAGTAAAATAAAGGTGAATGCAAAATTACTTGGGGGAATGCAAATCATTAGCAAAGGGACTAAATGTATTTTCCCCTCATTAAAATGTTTTTTTTTTTTGTTCAATCACCATGTCTTATAAGGAGATCCATTTAAATATAATATCATAAAAAATAAATTGTTAATAAATATGTATTTAAATGAATTGTTACTTAAAATAAATATGAGTAATTATTTTTATTCATAGAAAAAAATATTCTCTCATAAATAATTTTGCAAACAAAGCAAAGAATCTCTGGGACCAAAAATGCCCTTTAGTGCTTTACAGAAGAAGGATAGTGTAAAACAATTAATGAAAAGCACTGAAAAAAGAAAAAGGAAAAAAAATATATTTCACCCACCCTTGTAATCGTTTTCCATTGCCATGTCTTAATAGGGATTGCATTTAAATATATTAAACAATGCATAAATTATTAATAATTTTTTTTATAAAAGAACCTTTATTAAATTTAATTAAAATGTGACATTTTGTTTTACTAATTATGTTTACTTATAACTTAGAAAAACAAACATTTCTCTCACACTTCAATTTAAAAAAAGCCAAAAGACATCAGTTCTCATGCGTCTTTTGTTAAATAAACCAAGTAAATTCCAAGACCAAAACATTTCCTTCACAGAAGAAAAGCAACACTGAAGTCAAATGACATGAGTCATTAAATCATGGCAGAATTAGTATTTTTATTCCTTTAAGTGCTATTACAGACTACAAAATCTCCAATACAATACAATCTACAATATCTCCCTTCTATACAGCAGTAATCATATGCCATATCCATGTGGACATGTTCTTTACGGTCTCTCCAGAGATCAGGAACAATCTCTTTAGAAAGATTCCAGTAAAAGCAGTCACATCCAGGCCTGTCACCAAAATCAGACCAGGACTCACAATTATGTTTTATTGACACATTCCAGCATTCCTCATTTTTCAGGCCCTCAGTACACACTACACTCCTGGGACTAATCTACATCGGCCTGGCCCCTTAATCTTGTTTCCAACTGGTAAACGTCCAAATTCTGGCATCGGCAGATGGCCCCGGGTGCACAAGGAGGGCAAGAAGCAGATATAGATTTGTACAATGACAATGCCTATTATCTCTCCAATGATTCTTCGTTTTCTTGATCTCTGAACATTCATTCTGTTGTCTACTATTGTTATTCAGCTATAAAGCAGAGATCAGCAGTTAGTGAGGAGGAAAAAAATAACCTTTGCAAGAGCAAAAACATCATTACCTACATGAGGTGGATGCTGATAACTTTGAAACATAAAACTGCTACATAAACAGTAAAAGTAGCTCCGAAAAGGACAGGTAATGTAACAAGGCCGCATCGTATTTTTTATTATGCAGTGTCAATTAATGCATCGTTCAGGCATTATCCAGGAGAGCTCACTATCCCTTTAATTTTCCCATAATAGAAAGTCTTAGACAGACGTCCCCTGGGCAAGAACGAGGCTGCCTGGCCTAGATGCCGGTCTGGAAAGGGGTCAAGGAGGTTTGTCAGAAGTTCACGGAGAACATTGAGCAGAAATGGGACGGAATATTAATTGGCGACAGCATGGAAAGGATCAGAGGGAAAACAGCAAACAGTTGTTTTCATGACTGCTGATGCTGAGTTTTTCCTCCCTTCCTGAGGTGCTAGTGCTGGGACGTCATGCTTACTCTCTCACTCTCTCTCTCTCTCTCTCTCACGGAAATCTTGCTGGAGATAAAGGGATGATTAGGTACAGGAGGACAGAACTTACAGAGCCCAAAATACAGCTTCCTCAAACATGTCTTTCCCTGCGAATCTGATACAATCCTGTTTCCCTGGCCTTGAAACATGACATCACTTTAAACTCGGCAAAACTCAGCTATGAATAGAAGCGGTTGCACAATCGCAATTAGGAGCATGTCATCCTGAAGTCCTTCACAGCATCAGGAGTACACCATCATGGCGTAACACACAAGGGCAATGTGCTGAAATACCAGCTGATGTATTGCTTGCTGCATGGTACAGTATCTACATACTGTATACGTGTTATTAAAAAAAACAGCACACTCTTAAAAATAAGGGCTCTTTTTTGCCATTGATGGTTCCATGAAGAACATTTACATCCATGGAACCTTTCCACTGGACAAAAGTTTCTTATAGTGGAAAAAAGGTTACTAAGATCATTAAAATGTTCAAAAGAAATATGGTACTTTTGAGAACTGGTCACTGAAAGGCTTGTTGTGAAACCACAAAATTGTTCCTTTACACTCTTTAATTAAATTAAAGGTTCTTTATTGGCATTGATGGTTCCATAAAGAACCTTTAACAACATCAATGGAACCATATCATTTCACATTTTTAAAATTTACTTTAAAAATCGTTCAAGAACCGACCACTGAAAGGTTCACTGGGGAACCGAAATGGTTCTTCATTGGTGCAGCTGCGAAAAAAACCCTTTGAACGCATTATTTTTAAGAGCTTATCTCACCTTAATCATGATTGCGAATAACAAATTGTGCATTTCTGTAACGGAGTCTCTGACTGAAAGTTTGTTTTTGCATGGTGATGCATTAATTCCACTAGGAGTTGATATTCATGACAACTACCAGTGCAATATAACGCAAGCAAAAAAAATGTTGAGTATCTTTAAACCAACGATGTCTAATGTCGTTTAATTTCCATGACAACCTCTGAAAAAAAAAAAATGTTTTGTATATGTATATTCGGTGCTCTATACATTTCAAATATAGTATATATTTCAAGCAAACCAAACATTTGCACAATATGCACAGAATACATACTGCAGAATGGTAGTATGCTCCTCTGAACATGCACAAACATATACCTGACCAGCAGTGGGAGGTCAAGGGTTAACTGGTGAATGGGTGGTTTTTATCTGCTGGTGGAAATCGAGGAGGCTCAAGCATAGATTACATGTGGAAACACAGCTTCATGGATTCCAGCCGTGCCATTTAGTTTTTTTACATTTCATTTATCATCAATCTCCGTCTTTTTTAAAACTCTCATTTGGCCCTGTCTTCACATTCCCTCTGTAGCTAGTCTGTGTCTGCACTCAAGTCTCAAGACAAATACACACCTCTGATTGCATTCACATTGCATTCACCTGTGCTACTGATGGAATCAACGTTCTGACAGTATGCAAATTCTCTGACAGCAGACATCTAAAGCTTAAAATTCAAGCAAAGCTAACAGTGGACATGTCAATATTACGTTTTCTACTTAATTCGTAATTGAAGTGTCAGCTATTATTAAGTACATAGCAAAAAGTATGACTTTGAATAGATTAAAAAGAGGGGGGGGGGTGCAAACCATTCATCTCAATGGCTTGCACATTCAGTCCTGGAAGTATCTGATTTAAATTTTGCTGTCATTGCACAAGAGTTTTCCCCACATACAGATAACAGGGAACAAATATATGTGCATGTTAAGATTTTAAGACTCTCCAAAACACTACTATTATATATAAAAATATGCATTCTGATTATTGCATTATTGTTTTACTTAATCACATTTTACATTTTTCACAAAATTTGAACAAATTAAAACAATAATAATAATAATCTGAATGTCTATATATAACATACTTATATATACTTATATACTGTATATATTTTTAAGCCATTATACAGAGAATACACTAAATAATAATAAAAATAATAATAATAATAATAACAACAATAAAAAAATCTAAATTCAGAGTCACATGATCCTTCAGAAATCATTCTAATATGCTGATTTGGTGCTCAAGAAACATTTGTATTACTATCAGTGTTAAAAAGTGTTATGTAGGTTTACATTTTTGTGAAAACTATTGTGAAAAATAAATATTGTGAAAACAATTTAGCATAAGCCAGGATTATTTAATTAATAGCATTTATTTGGTATTTCCTAACCACTGGAACCCGGTCTTAAAGATTTCAGTTAAGTCTTACAAGCACAACAAGTCAACATTAATGCAACTTTGATGTTTTGATTACCTAGGCAATTTAAAAACATCAAGTAATGAATATGATGGCAGCCGCACAACAAGTTTTGCTCAGCAAGATAACGCCCGTGTAGACAAAGCACAGACCATGTAAGCCTGACACATACATTTTAATTGTACATAAAATATTCACGAGGCGTCCGCCTACAATTACAAACTCGGCGTTTGCAGGATGTGCATGTACCATAAACTCTGAAACACTCTCTGATTAAACATAACAGTTCATTTAGCACACTTCACGACTGAATACATCAGCCGTCGGGCCTGACAGCTAAACCGTACAAAACAGAAATGAATGTGTTTTGACTCGGCCAACGATTACGCCTGACAGTCCATATTATCAAGCACAAGTCTTCTCCAGCTGACAGGCTCTTGCTAAGCAACTGACATGTCCAAAACTGCCACTTGACATGCCAAAAGTTCCCTGTTCAAAGGCCGATCTCCCAAATCCTTCCCACTCAGATTTAATCACATTTAAGTAATTACTTCAATTATGAATGGGCAACTGTCAGGGCGTGCTGAAAATTAAATGAGGTGCTGAAGTTTCCACATAGTGTGTTAATATCATTAATCATCCCAGCTTAGCAACACCTGGTTACCCTGAGCATGCTAAATGCTCATAGAGCCTGTGTATCATTCACCGCTAGTACAGATCGCCATTACCTTTGGATAAACCTGAGATGATCGAGTGTTCTGCGCTATATCATGTAGCTATTGTCTGTATGATTATTTAAGCCATGTAACCGCATCGGTATATATAATTCGGAGAAAAGAAATTATATTTTGGGAACCAAGTCTAGAGTAAGAACCAGTCAAGGATATATTGACTGGATTATTGCATCATGAATAATGAATATTATGTAAACACATACACAGCCCATAGACTAATTTAATTAGGATGCTTTTTAAACTAATTTAAACAGCCCACTCCCAACATGGAGAAAAAAAAAATATATATATATATATATTTATATATATATATATATATATATATATATATATATATATATATATATATATATATTCTCATTTATCTATTAGGACTTCAGATCCTATAATTAAGAGTTATCTTGATATCTAAATCTTATTTATAACAATTGCAACTTTATTTCTAATAATTAAGACTTTACATATCACAATTGGGACTTAAATCTCACACAAAGTGACTTCATATCTCACAATCACAATTCTGTTTTATAATGTGACTTGATTCAAATCTCACACAATGTGACTTTATAGCTTATGGTACGACTTCATCTCTCACGAATATAATTATTTCTTATTGTGAAACTCAAAAAAAAAAAATTCCAACTAAGAAATCTTAACTCACGATGTCTTTAAATCTCATAAATTAAAATAAATTAATAAAATAAATCCCTCTCTCTCTCCCTCTTTTTTTCTTGTTTTTTTTACTCTGAAGTGGAAATAGCTTCCATTCATGTGTGCCGGCAACTTGTTGGCTGTTTTTACTTATCTAGTCCAACTTATGTATTTTTATAGTTTATGAAATATAAGGAATTGCTGTGCTCATGTGGCCATTTCCCTTTACAAAGCAAAATGCAAAGGATCAGGAAATTCAAACATAGACATAAGCATGAGCATAGGCTTTTCTTTAAGACCACAAAAAGCCTCAATTTAGTCAAGCATGTCCCAAATTTTGTCAGGTAGTTCAAGCTAAGAAGTACAAATCAGTTGGTCTATGTGGGTTAACCTCACAATTGTGATGTCCTGGAGGCGCACTGACTCCAACACTGTAATTCTTTGTGGTAATGATAGGGTGGGTGTTCTGGGTCTCTGATAGTGGCTTGATGATCGTTCTGGAACTGTTTCTGGCTGAGTGCATTTGGCTGTGCCAAGAGTGATTTATTTCTTCCCACAGAATACAGAGAAATCTAAGCGATTGTGTCCACGTATCTCACATTCGGCTCCAGATTTACGAGTTTGTGCCCAGAGTCACGCTGATGCAGGCTGAATGAGAACATTAAACAAGAAAAATGGTGAACATCCAACTGCTTCAATGTTCACATGTGTATATGCCATTATGCTTGTATCCAAAAGTAGACATAAACAGAACAAAATAAAGCATGGGCTGAAAATCTGGAGTTTCTTGGATCAGCTGCCTGGATGGATTGGTTGTGTGTAAAAATAAATATTATATATTATATATATTTATATAATTATGTGTGTGTGTGTGTGTATTAGGGCTGTCAGTCAATTACTTTTTTATTATTAAATTAATGACATATGTCATAAATTAATCTATTTAACTGCAAATTATATATGGCTGTGAAAATACATGCAAAATATAATTTAATGCTATTTTTGTGTTAAATTTTTTAAACTAATTAATTAAGTTAACATTGTAAACTGACAGCCCATATATATATATATATATGTGTGTGTGTGTGTGTGTGTGTGTGTGTGTGTGTGTGTGTGTGTGTGTGTGTGTGTGTGTATACAGTGGGTAAAATAAGTATTGAACGTCACCATTTTCCTAGTAAATATATTTCTAAATGTGCTGTTGACGTGACATTTTCATCAGATCTCAGTAACAAACCAAGTAATCCATACATATAAAGAAAACTATATAAATAAGTTCAGACATTATGTTGTGTGTAATAAAATGGAATGTCACAGAGAAAAAGTACTGAAAACACTTGTATTCAATGTATTCAATACTTTGTACAAAAGCCTTTGTTGATAATGACAGCTTCAAGACCCCTACTAAATGGAGAAACTTGTGGCATGCATTGCTCAGGTGTGATTTTAGCTCATTCTTGCACAAGTCTTCAAATCTTGATGTTTTGAAAAAGGTTCTGTGGGACTCTTCCCACTCTTGAACTTTGATCTTTAGTTCTTTCCATAGATTTTCTATTGATTTCAAGTCAGATGATTGGCTGGGCCATTCTAGCAGCTTTATTTTTTTTTCTCTGAAACCAACTGAGTCCTGCTGAAATGTCCAAAGTCATTTCATCTTCATCGTCCTGTTAGATGGCAACATATTTTTTTATCAAGAATGTAAGTTGTATGTAGTTTGGCAGTTCCATATGGTGAAAAAACATGATGTTCCCAGCTCCAAACTTCACTGTTGGTATGGTGTTTTCAGGTGCCATTTGACCACCAAACATGATGAGTATTATAGTATCCAAAGAGTTCAAGTTTGGTCTCATCTGACCAGACTCAGACTATATTCTCCCAGACTATTTTACAGTCTTCTCTAAATGTTGTGCAGCAAACTTTAAATGGGCTTCAGTATGCTTTTTCTTCAGCAAAGGAATCATGTGTGGTGAGCATGCAGACATGCCACGGCAGTTGAGTGTTGGACAACTCTTCTGATAATCATTTTTACTCCTCTGTTAGAAATATTGCGAGGACCACCTGACTGTGGCTGGTTTAAGGTGAAATGGTGTTATTTCCACTTCCAGATTATGGCCCAACAGTGGTCAATGGAACATTCAGAATTTTAGAAATCATTCTTTAACCAATACCATCAGTATGTTTTGCCCACAATAAGGTTGTGGAGGTCTTCAGAGAACTCCTTGCTTTTACCCATCATGAGATGTTTCTTGTGTGACACCTTGGTAATGAGAAACCTTTTTATAGGCCATCAGTTGGGACTGAACCAACTAATATTAATTTCCACTGACAAGGGGAAGGATTGCTTACTGATAGATTTCTGCTGGTGTCTTGGCTTTCCATGCCTTTCTGCACCTCATGTCAACAGCACCTTAAGAAATATATTTACTGAGAAAAAAGGTGATGTGTTCTTATTTTACCCTCTGTATATGTATATATGAAATGAAAGGCAAAAACGTCTTGGATCCATATATAACAATAATGGCTCACTACATCAGTGAATTATGGGAGCTGAAATCAAGGGTGTTATGCACCAATATCATGCCATGGAGACTACCTGCTGTCAACATTGCACAGAAGCTCACAGAAACCATTAATTAGAGGGAGTTACGCATAATTCATGACAAGGCAAACAATATGAACTTACAAATATACAAGTATACAAATATACACACAAACATAAAGTATATATATACATATATACATATATATGATTATTAGGAACACAGGTTCAATTTCTCATTAAAGCAATTATCTAATCAGCCAATCACATGGCAGTTGCTTCAATGCATTTAGGGTTGTGGTCCTGGTCAAGACCATCTCCTGAACTCCAAACTGAATTTCAGAATGGGAAAGAAAGGTGATTTAAGCAATTTTGAGTTACTGGGATTTTAACGCACAACCATTTCTAGGGTTTACAAAGAATGGTGTGAAAAGGGAAAAACATCCAGTATGCGGCAATCCTGTGGGCATTGTTGATGTTAGAGGTCAGAGTAGAATGGGTCGACTGATTCAAGCTTATAGAAGAGCAACTTTGACTGAAATAACCACTCGTTACAACCGAGGTATGCAGGAAAAAAATTTGTGAAGCCACAACACGCACAACCTTGAGGAGGATGGGCTACAACAGCAGAAGACCCCACCGGGTACCACTCATCTCCACTACAAATAGGAAAAAGAGGCTACAATTTCCACGAGCTCAGCAAAATTGGACAGTTGAAGACTGGAAAAATATTGCCTGTTCTGATGAGTCTCGATTTCTGTTGAGACATTCAGATGGTAGAATCAGAATTTGGCGTAAACAGAATGAGAACATGGATCCATCATGCCTTGTTACCACTGTGCAGGCTGGTGGTGGTGTAATGGTGTGGGGGATGTTTTCTTGGCACACTTTATGCCCCTTAGTGCCAAGTGGGCATCATTTAAATTGCATTGTTTCTGACCATGTCCATCCCTTTATGACCACCATGTACCCATCCTCTGATGGCTACTTCCAGCAGGATAATGCACCATGTCACAAAGCTCGAATCATTTCAAATTGGTTTCTTGAACATGACAATGAGTTCACTGAACTAAAATGGCCCCCACAGTCACCAGATCTCAACCCAATAGAGCATCTTTGGGATGTGGTGGAACGGGAGCTTCGTGCTCTGGATGTGCATCCCACAAATCTCCATCAACTGCAAGATGCTATCCTATCAATATGGACCAACATTTCTAAAGAATTCTTTCAGCACCATGTTGAGCCAATGCCACGTAGAATTAAGGCAGTTCTGAAGGTGAACGGGGGGCAAACACAGTATTAGTATGGTGGTGTCCCTAATAATCCTTTGGGTGAGTGTATATGTATAGTCAGATAGATAGATAGATATAGATATATGATTTTACACATAAGTTAAATAATAATAATATGTATAATGTATATATGTATGAATTATAAAGAGCCATTTTCCATATACCATTTTCTGCATCCTACAAAGTACCAAAGTACAATGTGCAGCACCAGATTAAAGACCATCTGGTAAAACACCCACGATTACTTTAACACCAAAAGTGTGAACGCGCAATACGTTCAGAATAAAATATGCTGATTATATAAATATGATATTTTGAGGAAGCAGCGCTGGTAAAAAACAAAACAAAAAAAGACTCTTAATCACATGATTATTTTGCACTTTCATTTCCAATTTTGGCTCTCGAAGAAAGGAAACCAAACACTGGATTACATCAGTCGAGTGTGACGGTAAAAACACCCTCGAGGAGATAACATTAAACCAATCCATTTTTCTCTGCATGCTTCAGGTTTAGCTCCCTGGCCTTGCTGGTGTGAAAAGCCACTGTTAACATTCAATTAGCTAGCTATTCAGCGCTGTTCGGCAAGGCTGAGCGGGATGAGCCAAGTGTTTGGGGTCAGATGTCATCCCTATTGGACTGAGAGCTATATTTATCATCCACCCTCTTGGACCGCGCAGCCTTGGCAACTAAGCCTCATGTTTCTTGTCTACCGCACAAATTAATTACTCATTTCAGAACAGAAGAGAAACGCACACAATATATCCGGCTTTGATCAACAGGAATGTCTCTCTCTCTCTCTCTATATATATATATATATATATATATATATATATATATATATATATATATATATATATATATATATATATATATATATATATAATTATTTTTATTTTTTTTTACCAAGAAAGTGGCAAGATGAAAACAGAGCATCTTTAGGTTATAAAAACATAAAAAATTTAAATCCAGGTTTCGATTTTCAAAGATTTATTTAAAAAATAAAAAATAAATCCCAAAATGCAATAAATCCATTGAATCAATATGAAAGTTATTTTTCATTTTGAAACTAATGAAAATACACAAAATAGTAAGTTAATCGACATATGACAGCCTCTGAACTTGGTCAATACTAATCCTTTATACAGGCAGTGGACTAAAAATACATTCATCAGTCATTTTCCAAAATGAATTCAACTCAATCTTGTTAATGTTACAAATTAATTACAGCAATAAAATCAAATTTCATCATAAACAAAGAACATGAAAAACATCACATTAGACCACAGAAATTTCAAGATCACATTTCCCTTACATTTAATTTCCAAAAGTGCATTCATCTTTGCCATGATACATTTATTTAGTTGACTTGTGCTATGTGCTGTATTAACAAAAACATAGATGACATTAATAAAAACACTTGACAAGCTACGAAATATGGCGTTCATAATCGAATGTGATTCATCTAATGAACACAATATTAGTGTAGCTTGTCAGTGATCTATGGCTCTGTGTATTAAATGCGTCTGAATAAAACATCTGCTTTACTGATGAGATGCGCATGACAATCACATGCGATTTATCATGCAGCCCTTGTTTATCACAAACTACAAAGTATATGAGGCAAACTAGGATGCCAGGTGTATCCAAAGTACTGCCGTTACTGTCTTGAGTGTGTGAAATGGTGCGCTGTGATTGGTTGTTACTGTTGTCAGTACGTGGATTGGTACACTGTGATTGGTTGAGCGGATGTATCTAATTCTGCAAAAAAGGTAGACAACATGACCTAATAGCCCTGCGAATATCGCATTTTGAGTAAAAATTTAAATTGACTCTTCAATACTGATCAGATACAATACGGATTTTGACACACAATACTGAGTGTCAGTTGCTGCACACATCCAGAGACAAGAAATGGGTAGGTAAGGGAAGAGAGGGGGATACTAAAGAGGAAAGATGGGAGGGTAAAAAGGGATCATAGGGTTCATCTAAAAGTAACCGGTATAGGGGTTGGTGGCATACAGACAGCAAAATGTTGTTTAATGTAATAAAGAAATGTTTAAAGATATGTATGGGTTCTACCAAAATGTTGTCTGCAATACAATGGTTTGTGTAAATTAATTCAAGTTGGTTGCCTGATTTGTGCATGTTTGGTGGTAAGGCATTTGAGATCAAATGAAGCAAATGAATGGAAGTCTGTAGCATAAAAGCCCCTATATACTTCAAACAAAATCGAAGAACAAACGGATATGAAGTCAGGCCTGATATTAACGTCAGGTCTAAATTAAGTTCATTTTGAGTTTGTTTCAGCAGTTCGAAACATCTGACCAAAGCAAACTTTCTGGGGGAGTTTGTTTTGGCTCATAAACACCTTTGAGCTTCCATTGTTCCATGGCCATTACGCAATTGGTGGGTGTTTTCTAAAACTCCACCCTATTTGATGTGCAATTTCTTTTTTGTCAGTTCATTTCTCATTCAACCGAGGTCAGACAAGAAATCAATATCTCCTCGTCAAATAGCTGAGCTGACACAAATATATCCACATATGATCACTAGTGGACAGACTTTAAAGTTTCAGAGAAAGCATTTAATTCCTAGAAAGAGATTGGGTAACACTTTCTATGAAGCCTGTCTTCATAATATATTTTATGGGTATTCTTAAGCCATTACAATGAATGCATAATGCATTATAAAAAGCCTTATTATATAATATATCAACTCATGAATAATAACAACAATTATAATACATCATAATACTTAAGTATTTGTGGTTATAAGTTTAAGAGTATGATTATTATTATTATTTATAACACACAATGAACACATTATTTATTTAAGATCTGCACATTATCTTACTACAGCTTGTGAGTGGTTAGATGTTGAGTGTTATTTGAGTGTTTCCAGTGGAGCTAATGCTAATTAATTGATGTGAGCTTAATACTCTAACTGAAAAAAAAGCAATGTTTTATATGGTTACATTTTATTTTGATAGTTCCCTTAATCAATCGACTAAAAGCAACTTTGCTACTACTACTCTCATTAGTGTATTAGTATGCTCAAGAATAGTAGAATCTAGTATGGTAGAATAAGCTGATGTACTTTAAAGACACTTATAGTCAGTTGATCTGTTGGTTGACCATCAAAATAAAGTGTTAGCATATATATATATATACAGTAGCAGACATACTAATACTATGATGACTGCTAGTTGATTTACTTATCAACAGCTGTCTAAAGGGTACCATCAAAATAATCAAACTGATATTACAATAAAAATAGTTCAAAGCAAATGTGTCATATTACACATTAATCTGGTATCCGATATCTGATTTTATGGCTGTTTGAGAGAATTTTTTTGTTATTATTATTATTACTACTTATAAGTGATCTTTGACCACTTTAAGTAAAGTAGCATCAGAAAAAGGCAAGATATGAGACTTATAATATATTATAACTATGAGAAGTATAATCCATTGTAAAAGTTGATGCAACGTGTTTATTGTGTTATAAATTATCATGCTCTTAAAAGCTATTACCACAAATAAGTAAATATTATCATATATTAAAACAGTTTTTATGAATATTCATGAGATGATACAACATATTATAAGGTTTTTTTATAATGCATTATTCATTCATTATAATGCGCGAGACTGCAACATGTTTACATTAATCTACACCCCGCCTCCAGCAGAGCAGGGGTGTTGGAATATTCGAAAACAGTATACTGTCGCTCCGCTTTTTCAAACTTCTCTTTGCCACCAAATGAAGAATGAAAATGAACTTCACTTAAAGTATATCAGGGCCTTAAGGCTTGTTGAGATGAATGTTGAAGTCGCCAAAGACTTAAAGTGGACTTCCATCCTCCATGAATGAGGAATGCAGCCCATCCAGCTCCTCTAGGAAGGTGCCCAGGAGGGCGGTAAATTACCACAACATGGAGTTTTATAGGAGCTGTTACAGTAATAGCAAGTGATTCAAATGAGTTATAATTGCACAGGGAAGAGTGGGTTGATTGTTACCAATCGTTTGAAATTGTTAGATAGAGCAGCTGGTGTTGCTAAGTTTCTGGACAAATCCAGGTCTCAGTCAAGCCCAAGATGCTGAGTGTGAATTGTGAAGAAAAAGTAGAAATGAAGTCTGCTTTGTTGACAGCTGACTGACATTTCCAGAGACCCACAGAGAAAGAAAGAGTTGCAGTAGAAGATGTAGAGAAAGGATGCAGGTTATCAAGACTGAGTTGCTGTCTGCCTGTGATGTGTTAAAGTGTTGTTGAGAAACTACCGAAATGTTTTGGAAACACGTGATAGAGGTGGAAAAGAGAGTGTGTAAAGGGAAGATAAAAGTGCATTGCCATTTCGTTGCTCGGCGAAGTCGCACAGGTAAAGTGGCAGGTCTTTACACTCGTTGGTCTTAGCATGAGGGTCGAACGCTTCCGCTGACACTTCTGCATCAGTTCACAGACACAAAAGAAACACACAGTCTAAAGGCTGATTTATACTTCTGCGTCGGACATACGCTGTAGCCTCTACACCATAGAATGTGTGTCGGTTTTCATTTATACTTCTGCATCATTGTCCGCGTCGACGTGCAGTTCAAATGCAAACTGCTAGTCTGCAGTGTCCACAGGCATGTTGCTTGTGTAACCCGCAGACCACCACGACAAAAGATGAAGAAGAAGAAGCTTGTCAGAGAAGCAACAGCAGTGATGGCGGCCAATAAATATCAAAGAACTGATAATTTATTTAAAACTACAAAAAAGAAACTACAACGGAACCGCAGGAGATGGCATTGTTTCAATCTCCACAAAGACTTGTACCATGGCAGAAGAACAGTTTGTCGCCGACAACAAAGTGATGTAATGTTACATTTTATTATAAATGATAAGACACTTGTTTTTTTGCTTTGTTTTATTTTGTAACATTAGATATATTAAAGTGCAAAACACACAAAACTCAAATACATACGGAGGGAGGGGTACTAGTAGACCAATCACAGAGCCTACAGTCTGCGTAAATTTGACGCGCTGTGACATTATTGGAGGTGCACGTTAGGTTACGCTCAGTGCTTTAAGTGGCCCAAAAGAGGTGTCGGTACTCTATTATAGCCAATTGATTTTTTTCTTTTCTGTTTTTTTTTTTTTTTTTTTTTTTTTATGAATCTCGAGGTAACCACAACTATGTTGAAGGGGTTTTATATACAGCAGTTAACATATAAATCCTTTTATTAGTTTGTGGATTTGCTTGAGCAGAAAATAACTACTGAACATAAATAAAATGTGCAAAAGCATTTTGAAAAAATACCCTTAGAAAGAGCTACTGCATTACTTCGTTCAAACTTCCAAACTGACTCAAATGATTCGCGAACCCGCTACGAACTCCCGAACTGATTCAAATGATTCGCGTTCCCCGAAATGACTCAAATGAATCGCGAACCCGCTACGAACTCTCGAATTGATTCAAATGATCCGCAAAGCCACTCCAAACTCCCGAACGGATTCAAATAATTCGCATTCCCCGAACTGACTCAAATGATTCGCGAACCCGCTACGAACTCCCGAACTGATTCAAATGATTCGCGTTCCCCGAACTGACTCAAATGATTCGCGAACCCGCTACGAACTCTCAAATTGATTCAAATGATCCGCAAAGCCACTCCGAACTCCCGAACTGACTCAAATGATTTGCGATCCCCAAACTGTTTCAAATGATTCGAGCTCCATACTCCGAACTAGAGAGAATTAGGAAGCGTGCATTGTGAAGGGCGCTCTGAAAAGCGGCAGCACAGGCAAAGGATTAAAACCTCTATTAAAACAGATGTCCAAATGAACATACCAGTACGCTAAAAGCACGTTCTGGGCGCACGGAGAGGGTACCGGTGCGTACCGGCCCACTTAAAGCACTGGTTACGCTGCAGCCTGCACGTACTATGCACAACCTATGGCGTAGCTATGGCGTAGTTTTGACACAGAAATGTAAATCAGCCTTGAGAGACTAAAGTGCAAACAAAAGTAGAAATAGGTAGACAACGAAATATTCCTTCCTAGCGGCAAGTAGGCTAATCATTTAAACAGCAGATCTTCAAAGTATTAAGCAAAAAACTCATGCACTGCCGTCCGTCTCTTCTGTGGACTAATCGCTTCTCCCTGATAAACAATCAGATACATGATACAATAGGGAAATATAGTCTGATGACGTACTGTATCTTCTGAGAAGTGGGCAACCGGTGGAGATTTAGCTATCCTATTAAGTCACTAATCAACACTAATGGAACTATTGTAAAGTTTTATATTACTCTAGCTATATATACATAAAAAAAAAAACAGTTTGCAATTCCAACCTCTGGTATCTTTTCCAAGGAGAATAGATGAGTAAATACAGAGTTTTGCTAGTGTGAATGTTACCTGTAGGACTGCTGACATCTGGGAAGCACTATTTCTGCTTAGAGATACTGGCAGGCGGAAGAATATGAAGCTCCCTTATCTAATAAGACGAAAGTGATATGTGCTAGAGATACATATTATTGCCGGAACTGTGTCAGGTATAACAATCCACCCATGAGCCAAATGATAAGCAGAAGAAGAAAGTTCTTCCTGGTTTTACATATTATGAGATTGAAGGGGATTGTTGAAATCCCAATTTAATAGAGCGCAAAAAAGCCGAGGAAGAATTTTTACACATTACTGGGTGAGGTTTTGCATGAGCAGAGCTAAAGAGTATTGGTTGAAAAGGAAACACTCCAAGATGATCATTGTGATTCATAGACATCATCTGTTGGCAGTTGGGCCTGCAAAATTGTCTATTGGAGGTCATGAGTTCATAACTCCTATGAGTGCATGGAAAGAGTTAATCTGTATACAGTGACAAAGTTAAAGTATATCTTAATGAATGACAACTTACTTAACATTATAGACCATTTACAAAAAATGTGGTAACTCTAGAACTGGTTATATTTGTGGTGTGGGAACATACCGGTGTGTTGTCTTATTTATTCATTAGCTACCATTAAAGATGCACTAATTATTTTTGTTCATGTTTCCACTGATTATTATTCATCTTCCTAGATAATTAATGCACAGCTAAAAAGTTTTAATTAGTCTTATTCAACATTTTTTTCTCATAGATATTTTTATACTTTGTCTCACTGCACTGGCAGATTTTGTTCAGCTGTTTTCAATTTGTTTATAAGTAAAACAAGTAAAATAGATAATAATCTGTCAGTGCAGTGGCAGTAATACAAATATAGACACAATCTCTGAAAACAAGTTTTAACATTTCACAGTGTTGCTAAGTAAATCTTGTTTTAGGGGGTTTTAGATATTGTAACTGATGTGTAACTGGTGTACATTGGTCTTAAAACTTGGGATTAAAATTTGAGTGAAGAATTACAGCAAAAATTAATTTAAATGTCCAATGTGCCAAAAGTCAAAACATCCTGTCTGTAATATTCTGCTCTGCAATGATAAAGCTGTTTTAAACTACACACAACACTAGTTTAGGCATATAAACATGAGAAATGTCTTTAGATAAACATTATATAGACGTGTATATGTGGAAACAAGAACAACTGACTCACTTCACGTGTTTGAATTATTGAAAATGAATGCACACTAGAGCTGTAACTCCCACTCCATTTTGCATCATGGCCACATCCATACTGTATCTCAAGTGCACATTAATTTTCAATTGACTCTTCTACTGCATTCTCAAACATTTTTTAAATTACTTTACTGATAATTAACTGGGCGAAAAAAGTGACGTCTATCCTCACAGGAAAAGAAATCGGCTGTAAACAGCCAATGGGGTTCAAATAAATCTAGCCTGGCTTGTCCAGCTGTCTTGAAGCAGAAAACCGTGTAGATGACAAGGCATAATGGAGTCTCTACCTGTGCTTTACCAGTAATCACTCCACAAAAATCCCTTCCACCTCATAACAGCTCGGATAAATTTACTTTGCGCACCACTAATCATGAATAATGGATAACACGATGCAGAATGCTGAACCATATTTGAGTGGCTTTTAGCCTTGCCCTTCACCGTACCCCAGTTTCAGGAGGGGAAAATGCAACCCAAGACTGCTAACTGCTAACCAAGATGCTTACTGTTTGGCTAACGGCCTGGAGCCGACGGCTGGAGTAACTGTAGCACTGCTGTCAGACATCTCCGACAAGCTATTTGGAGTAAAGGTCAATTTACATAAGTTATGAAGAACAACACGCCACACGCAACATGATGCTAAGGTTAATTTAATGTTTCATTTACTTGTCACGTTAGACTTTTAACCACCTGACGGGTCCAAAGGGGCTATCAGATATACTGCAGATGATACCAAATGAGCCTCTGTACTGGTGTTAAAGCAGATTCATTAGCAGTGCACACTTTTATGTTGAATACAATCCATCTGCCAACACAATAGTGTTGGTTTTAAAGGGACAGACAAACCAAAAATAAAAAAATATGTCATCATATACTTATATCCTAATGTCTACATCAAATCTGTATGACTTTCTTACCTATGAAGAACACGAAAGAAGATATTTTGAAGAATGCCTAAAAGCAAACAACATCAGAGTCTATAAGTAAGTAAGTCATGCAGTGTTGGAAAAGTATTACTTTTTACTAGTTTTCATCACTCTTGTCATTTTTTTTTAGAAGTACTTTGGTGATTTATTGTGATGTTTGCATTTACAAGCAATTTTTACGTTCAATAAAAAAAGTTACTTGCAAGAAGGTGTTTTTTTTTTTGACACTTTTTTTGACATTAAAATGTCCATCAAGTGCTGTAAAATTTTATTTCCTTCCACTAAGCAAAATTTATTCACTTTCTGAGATATGTGTTTGCAAAACAGAATGAATTTTGTGATGATCAAACATTTTGAAAAGTGAAACATTTCTTATTTTCATTTAGTTTAACTTGAAACTAAAATGGTACTAAAATAACTAAAACTGAAATAAAAAAGAAATAAAAATATAGACATATTTAAAAAGAATCATAATGTTAATAATAAAAAACAAACAACAACAAAACAAAACAACAAACACAACAAAATTAACTAAAATAAAAATATGGAAAATATAAAAATAAAAACTAATTCAAAATACTTTGTACCTGAATGTCCCATAATTGATCCCAGAGATAATTTTTTTCAAACCCATAAATAGTCTCTATAAAATTAAGCCATGGAAATGAGTGTCTTCGCTATTTTTAGCACTATAAGCCATTATGTACGTCATTGAGGTAAGAATACTTTTAAAGTGCCTTCAGGGTGTAAAGAGTTCAGACAGGACAAAACTATACATCAATGTCAAAACTGCGCTAGTGCCCGCAATGGCCAACAATCAGCCATCAGGACAAACCTTGGAATCCAACAAGAACAAAAAGAAAATTAAAGATATACAGCAAAATTCCTTAAAGGGGTCCTATTATGCTTTTTAACTTTTTGCATTTTAGTCAGTGTGTAGTGTGTACAGTATGTTTGGGCATAAAAAAAATAATCTACAAAGTTACACATCTCAAAGTCCACTCAAAAGGGAGATATTTTGTTTAAAAGAAATCCCTCAAGAACTACAACAAACGGCCAGTTTGGACTTTTCTGGGGTTTGTGATGTCACAAAGCGGCCCTTTAGAATATCAATAAAATAATTCCCGCCTGTGGAAATCCGAATTGACTGTCTTCAGAAAACTGGATGTCATTTTCATTTCATCTTGTATGTGATGTCTGATGAAACTGTGTTTGTGAGCGTAGCGCTGATTTGTGTTCAGCCGTAAACGGGAAACCCCCATCTCTACCACTCCAACAGCACCTCCGCTGGCAGAGCATAAATTTGCATATTAGCCGCCACAAATAGAGGTCAAGTATGTGGGTAACAATGGACTATAGTATAAAATTCAACTATATAACCGTTTCACTGCAATTCATGTTATAGTGTAAAGAACAATAAACATAATACATATGCACTTATGTATTATGTAAAAAAAATAAAAAATTACGTTACCACTCTAATATGTTTTGCAATATCTGTGCGTGCAAAAGTTCTGTGGATCCTCTTGTTCAATATTTTCTGAGTCTGAATCCAGCTCAAATTGGTATGGCAATATTGAGGCCATCCTTAACTAAACCAGAGCTGACGGGAACTTGAAGATTTGGCAGTACTGAAACACTGTCAAAGCTGTTCGCCAATCAAAACACACTGGGACAGCTAACCAATCACATCACATTTAGTTTTTTGGAAGGCGGGCCTTCATCAAACTCGGAACTAATCGAGACGTTTGTAACAGGCTGGGGAAAAAGGTATTGTAATAATGTAAATTATGTGAAAAAACAATGCTTTTTTCGAGCCACCAAGCCTGAGAGCATGTTCTAGTACACCCCCAAAACAAAATCAAGACTTTGTAAAAGAGCATAATAGGACCCCTTAAAAGTTCTGCCATTCTGGTATAGTCTGGGAAGATTACCTACAACAAACCATTTTTTATGTTTTGTTATTTAACAGCATACTAATCCTATAAAACCATACTGTATTATATTTGAAAAAGTGAATTTCTAAGGCCTATAAATTATCAACATGATCAAAACTGCACTGAACAAATTAGTATTGTACATAAAAGGTGACATATCATGAAAATCTGATGTTTTCCATGTTTAAGTGCAATAAGACGTGAAAGAGAAGTATTATTACTCACATGCTGTCTGACGGCCACTTTCTGTGTGTGTGCTATTTAAGTTTAAACTAATATGGTTTAAAATGCACAAGTTCAAAGCAATAGACAATATAATCAAAACCAAACAGCTGTTTGTATAGCAGAGTATCTGAAGAGCAAGCTGTAAAAGCACAGTCCTATTCTGGAAAATGGGGCAGGGAGCAGCAGCTCATTTGCATTTAAAGAGAAGTGCAATTTTTTCTGTTTCAAAATAATATAATAAAAGATATGTGGGGTATTTTGAGCAGAACCTTCACAGACACATTCTGGGGACACCTAAGACACAATAGGTCTCCTCTAAAGTAGTTGGCTATGTTGTTGATTTATACAAGCTATCAGAATTGAATCTTAATAGTTTTTAGTGCTTGTCCTAGTCTATTTGTCATCCCTCGGATCACTACAGAACTGAGCAAAATCCAGTCCTTCCCTGAGACTGTAATTATTCAGCGGTGAGGACTGTTTGCCCTGAACATTTGTGTCCACTTTCTGTCTCCAGTGGTCTTGGAAGTCTCCCCTGGCTGTGACTGACCTCTGCCTGTCAATAAAAGACAGCTAAATAGCACTATGTGGAGACAAGAGCTGAAGTCATTATCTGAGCTCAATCATGCCCGGAAGCCATCACACATACCACAGAGGACAGCAGAGAAATAGCAGCAGAGAGCGGCAATAACAGAGAGAAATGATCGCAGAACGTAGTGAGAAACAAAGGCGAAGCAAGGAAATAACTCATGAAGTGAAATCACAGCTGATTAGAATGGCAACTCCAACCTTTTTTTTTACATTGCTCTTTCTCCAAGGCTAATTGTTTCTAGTGCTAGCCTACAAAAACATTTTCACTAATTTCTTTATGCAAAACAAATCTTACACACTTTTGCATTTCAAGTGAACTGATCTTTAATGTTCTGGTATGTTTTACTGGAAAACAAGACAATAATACCAATTTTAAAAAAAAAGAACAAAAAAAAAAATAGTCATGCATTAAAAGTTTGAGAAAGAATAATAATAACCACTACTTAGCCAGCATTAAGCAGAAAAAGAAAATCTTCTCAGTGTTCCCTTATGAATGAGCTAATGGGAATGGAAGGATCAGAGGAAGGAAGAGTGGAAAACAAGTTGATGTTCAAAAGTGCTTCAACCATCATGCTAATAGCAAGGATGGATAGGCCAGTAAAGAGAAAGTCAGAGGTGCCTGTACACAGCTTCCTGTCTGATGCATCTCTAGTCCTCTAGGTGACACTCATGTAATCGGAGCAAAGCAGAAGAAGGTGTTCTTCTAAACCAAAGCCCCACCATGGATTTATTTCAGATGATAAAAATGGAATACCTTTGCTTTTTGCACACTACTGTATGATGAAGTTTATACCAGATATTGTTTAAAGCAACTTTCATAGTACCACGGTATATGAAAATAATAATCAGTTCAGCAGTGAGTGGAGAAGCAAACCGTGCACTCAAATCTATTTTATTTTTGCATCTGGTAATGTTGCTTTAAAAGCTGCTTCCCAAGCTGTATTTTTGCTGTTTTTACGAATGGCAATATGGCAAGTGAAGCAACTAAATACCACTTCACCAAAGTTTTTCCCATACATTATGTGGATTGAAATCTTAATGTCCAATAAACAACCACATCCCTTTTCTCCCCTAAACAACTTTTAATAGTACTTGATCTGTTTTCAAAATCAAAATCCTATATTTATATTCATTAAAACAGATCATGTCAATGCAGTTGGAATGAAAAGTATATTTGAAATGCACCATCAGAATTATGTAATATTTCAATAAAATAAAAATTAATACAATAAAATAAATTGTAAAATAAATAGTTTTTAAATTATTTGCATAACTGTTATTTTAGCCTCAAGATATATATATATTTTAATGTTCATTTTAAATGTAAAGTTTTAATTTTGTTGTTACTCATCCCTAGTAGTTTTTTTTAATATCTATAGATGTTATTCATTTCTATTTTAGTTTTTTTTAGTAGCCTACATCAATCAGAAAATGTTGAAAAACTAGCTGAAATTATTATTATTTTTTCTATTTTATTGTATTTGAATTAATGTTTATTTTATTTCAAGTGACAAAAATGCTTTTTCATGGCTTTAGTTTTACTAAACTATAATAACCCAGTACAATATGAGATATCATGTGAGTGTTCCTAACATAAACAATATTTCAAAAGTTAAATATTTGGCCTCATCTGACACCCCAGCTGCATCCAAAATCGCATACTTCCCTACTATATAGTCATTGCTTTAAGTGGCCTAAAAGAGGTGCTAAATTTTTTTTTTTTTTTTTTTTGATGACTCCCTTCATCCCCTGAGGTAACAACAACTATATTGAAGGGGTTTTATATACAGCAGTCAACAGGCGACTTTAATAATAAATCCTTTTATTAGTTTGTGGATTTGCTTGAGCTAGAAAGAACTACTGAACATAAATAAAATGTGCAAAAGGATTTTGAAAAAATACCCTTAGAAAGAGCTACTGAACTACTGCATTCAAACTTCCAAACTGACTCAAATGATTCGCGAACCCGCTACGAACTCCCGAACAGATTCAAATGATTCGCGTTCACCAAACGGACTCAAATGATTCGCGAATCCGCTACGAACTCTCGAATTGATTCAAATGATCCGCGAAGCCGCTCCTAACTCCCGAAGTGATTCAAGTGATTCGCGTTCCCCAAACTGACTCAAATGATTCGCGATCCCGCTACGAACTGCCGAACGGATTCAAAAGATTCGCGTGCCCCAAACTGACTCAAATGATTCGCGAACCCGCGCCGAACTCTCGAATTGATTCAAATGATGCGCGAAGCCGCTCCGAACTCCCGAAGTGATTCAAATGATTTGCGATCCCCAAACTGACTCAAATGATTCGCGATCCCGCTCCGAACTCCTAAAATGACTCAAATGATTCGCGAACCCGCTCAGAACTCTCTAATTGATTCAAATGATCCGCGAAGCCGCTCCGAACTCCCGAACAGATTCAAATGATTCGCGTTCACCAAACTGACTCAAATGATTCGCGAACCCCCTACGAACTCTCGAATTGATTCAAATGATCCGCGAAGCCGCTTCGAACTCCCGAAGTGATTCAAATGATTCGCATTCCCCAAACTGACTCAAATGATTCGCAAACCCGCTGCGAATTACCGAACGGATTCAAAAGATTCGCGTTCCCCAAACTGACTCAAATGATTCGCGAACCCGCTACGAACTCTCGAATTGATTCAAATGATGCGCGAAGCCGCTCCGAACTCCCGAAGTGATTCAAATGATTCGCGATCCCCAAACTGACTCAAATGATTCGCGAACCCGCTACGAACTGCCGAACTGCCTCAAATGATTCGAGAACCTGCTTGAGAACGCGGCGCCCAAGCCCTATTATGTAAACTTCACAGAAATAAAAAAACAAAATAAAATAAAAAATGAATTAAGAAATTACAAAACAAAAGCTAAACTGCAAAATGTACAAAAAAGATGCATGTTAAACAGAAACATTTATTAATCATTACGCAACAAAGGGACCATTGCAAAATATATATATACATATATATATATATATATATATATATATATATATATATATATATATATATATATATATATATATATATATATATATATATATATATATATATATATATATATATATGCTTTGAAATGTAATGTCATGGTCCAAAACTTCAGGGTTCAAAACCAGCAGTCACCCAAAGAAAGAAAATGATGGGTTTGGTGTATAAATAAAAACTGGCCATTCACTTAATTATTAAACTCAAATATATGCAAAGGAGGCAAAAAGTCCAATGTCACAGGGACAAAAACTAGTTTCAAAGCCAGGAAGATACATTTATGGGCAGTAAAATTTCACAATTATTTGCAATTTGTCGGTTTGGTAAAATGCTATATGAAGTGACTACACCAGTGTTGTGCTGTTCTTTTTCTGCCAATATTTTAAGATTCAAGGAAGGTCAAATGAACAGTGAAACTCATCTGTTATAAAGACACTGAGTAAGTATAAGTCAATACAACAATGACGGCGAAGTTACAAGAGGACAACATACTCACAGACAACCAACCAGTCGGGAAAAACATTGCAGATATCAACAAATTACAGCTACATTGTTTCACCAGAGAGATTCAAACAGGAAGGAGATGTGGATACGGCTATAAGGAGATGTCAGAATCTGAAAAAACAGGTTTTTGACGGGTTTTCGTGCATCACGTGATCGGTCAGATTAGACTCCAGCTGAGACGACTGCAGCAGAGAGAGGCGTCAAGCGTGCCTGAGAAAGTGAGAAATGATATTTCTGCTCTGAAACCTCATCTCTTCACAGGGAGAACAACAGAAATTAAAGCTATTAATAGACACTGGTTTTATTTAGCTCATTCTGTGGCCACAACATCAATACACCATCAGGGAATAAGTCAGATCAGCAGAAAACAACTGGAGAATCAACCAAGGGGTCATTATTTTTGGATTCCGTATGCATAAAATAGTAACTTACTATTAAAGCTTTCAGGCCAGATTCAATCTCCTGTTTCTGATCTTTGCTTGCGGTCCACTTATTGAGACATCTGACAGAGCACAAATTAGAATCCATCTGCTGTTTCACATTCTTTCCTTTTTTATCAAAGCTTTGAAGCTAAACAAACAGAACTGATCATAGGCTTGACTTCCAGCAGACCTCCATAAATGGAAAGCCGACGCTGATGCTGCCAGTGTGCTGAAAGGCCTCGTCCGTGAGATATATATGCGGCATCCACAGGTTAAATGGACCACCCGCTCACAAATACCATCAGTGTAGAAAACAGAGACTACAAAGCTGGGGTTTATTCCTGTACAGAAAAAAAGGCCTCAGGAACTGGAGGAAAAGTGCTCTTAGATAAACTAGGATTTTACTATGCAGTCTACAAACATCAAGTCTGTGATTTAAAACTACTAGGTTATGAGATATGGAAATATGGAGTCATACTTTAAAGGATGTAGTGAAAATCTAAATGACAACACGCACCTGCTGTTTAAATAAAAAAACATTGGCAAAGCATAGTGTGCTGCATAATTTTAGTGTTATTTGCATAACAATAAATAATTTATTTATTAATTTATTCTCCTCATTTTAGTAGGCCTACATCAGTCAGAAAATTAATGAGAAATGTTGTCTTGGTAAGTTTTTAATTATTATTATTTTTAATAAAAGTAAAAAAAAATTTATGTTATTTTTTTTTTTTTTTTTTTTTTTTTTTATTATGTCCCCAGATGACCTACTGCTTCCGGTGAGATTCTGAAGTGCATACAATAGGTACTTTACTATCTCATGAGGCCATGGGAAAGGATTTGTGAAGGTGAAATGATGCAACTGACGCTGGTACTGTAAGTTCACGTGACAATGACAACAAAGCAACTGTAGCATGTCCAGATTATATTTACACTGCTTACATATAGTACATACTTTTTTATCAGCCATGAAGTAATTACTTATACAAAATAATTACTGTACATACTCAGCCCCCATTTAAGACAAGGCAGCATGACCTCGCAAAATGCAACAGGCTCACTAAAGAAAAATCTAAAAGGACAAAATGGTGGAAAAGATGTAAAGTAGGCCTACTGATAATAAAAAACATACTTCATTCAGTAGTTAAAAGCACTGATAAAACTTAAAATGAAATGATGATCATGATAATTTATCCAACTATACGTGTGCTATTGTGCCTTCAGATGAGCAACATCCTATCTTGAGAAATTGAGATTTCGTTGGAAAGGAATGCACCAATGAAATATCGCCAATAAGACTGGGAACAAGTATTAAAGTGAATAGAGTCAATTCTGATTTCATGTTGAGTAAATGCAGATGAAGTATTGAACAATTCTTCCAAAATGTAACAGAGCATACCCCGCAGTTTCAGTTCAATAGAGAAAAATTCATACCCTATTTCGTCATCAGACCATCAGGCCTCCATCCATCTGTAATATAAGAATGGACATAAATTTAATTGAGTGAAAAAGTGTACTTTTATTGAAGTTTGGTCAGAGAAATGCTGAACTAAAGGGAGCTTGAACTCTAAGAGACAGACAAAAACCAAAGTAACCAAGCATTTGAGGAAATGTTGGAAAATTATATATATATATATATATATATATATATATATATATATATATATATATATATACACAACTGTCAAATGAACAGCAATTATTCAAGTCTTTACTATCACTATGCTAAATAAAAGTATAATTTTTTTTCATAAAGAAAGGAAAATCATTTTAATGACCTCAAACATTTGAACAGTAGTGTATATTGTCACAAAAGATTTCTATTCTGAATAAATGCTGAACTTTAATATAAATGACATGTTCATCATGACATTGTTCATTTAACTTTAAAAAGAAAATCTACAAAACTTACCAACTCACAACATGGTTTTACTATAAATAAAAATACTGTATGTGCTAAAAACCTAACCAATCTGCCATTGGTCATACAAACAGATAGTCCCGCCTCCCAACTAGTTCTATATATATTAAAACATTGCTTAGAAATAAGACAGCAATTTTCAATGCGTTCAACAACACAAAGAAAATCGCACATTTGAACTGTGGCTTAACAGAAACTCAACAAATGCAAAGCTGCCTCTTGGCTTTTAGCATTACCTCATTAAGTGCATGCAATATTTTGTAATGACTTATTAATGGGAAGTACATAAAAGTTGCAAGAGAATGGATTGGGAAATCATGTTCCTCCTTCAACCCCTGATAGTTGATTGTTTACACCACCTGCGCAATAAAAAGCAGCACAAACCCAAGATAAGCTATGCCATCTGTATGATCCATATGCTATACTTGAGTCTAATCGCAGTGCTTCAGTTTATGAGCCAAGAGCACAAACAGGAGAAAAGTATCAAAGTCTCATAACCAAAGTTTCATTCCTGGAAATAAGTTTCCAGTTCTGACCATCTGATATGCAAAGAGAAGGTCAGAAGTACACTTCAAGAGGAACATGTTTTTGATTAAATTAAATTTACAAGACCTTAATTTAGACAGAACAGACCGTTATGTGATCACACAGTAATCTATTCCACATTTACCTTTAAATTTGCATAGTTTGTGGTGTGCATACAAACTAAATATGTTTCTACTTGAACAAAGCTCTCAGTCTATTCTTATTTATGGAAACCACATTAAAAATTATGTCACAGCCTATGATCTTCAATGCTTCAATTCAGGAACTTGATTATTTGTCGCATGTAAAGAGACATATAGCTCCCCACAGAAGTCTTAAAGGTACAGTAGCACAACAAAAGTGTGTATTTGTGCAAAACAGCAATGTAACTCACATTGTGTTTCCAAGGTTGTAAAAGTTGAACTGATTCAATTAATCAGATTATATGCACACACCTTGAAGTCTTGTTTATACAAAACCACACAAAAAAATAACACTTAATTTAACACGCATTGATCATTTGTGACAACATGCCCCAGTAGTAAAGTATGTTGTCACACTCTATGGGGTAAGTAATCACAATAGGAATGTAGTATTATAAAAGAGTAAACGTGTAATAAGAATTTAAAAGGTAAAAATATAAATGCCAAAAAAAAATAAAAAGCAGAATTTAACTATTAAATTAGCTTTGTTGAGTTCTTTTGTTCAAAAAGTTTGAAGCTTTGAAATGCTGCATCTCCCAACCCTGGTAATTGGGATGTAGATGAGTTTGTTTCTTTGTGAGAACAAATTTGGAGACAATCTGCATTATATCACTTGCTCAACAATGGAATTAAATCTGCAGTAAATGGGTGCCATCAGAATGAGAGCCAAACAGCTGATAAAAACACCACAATAATCCCCAAGTAATCTACAAGCTGTGTGCATGTAATAAACAAATCCAGCTTTGAGACTTTTAAACTTCAAACCCAAATCCTGGATGGCTTGAGGGAGAGTACGTTCTTAGCAAATGTTCATTTTGGGGGGAACTATTTCCTGGAGGTTTAGAGGCAGAAAAATAAAAATAAAATTATATTTGGAGAAAAATGCTACAAAAATGTAGAATACAGCTGTTTCAGATCGAAAGTTATTATGGAACCTAAAGAGAGCATCTAAGCCAAATTGAAAAAGGCTGTTGGGTCGGTGCATGGATCTGTCAGGTTTCTTCCAGCTAACATGGTTATGTGCAGACAGTCGAGCATGCATCAACACTTAAATCAAAGCTGCAATGGCTGGCCAGGATCACAGGAACACAGTCCAACCCAATCATACAAGTGCTCAAAATAAGAAAGGTTGCACGGCTGTCATTCCTCATGATTACGGTCAGATAGAGCTGAGGCTGTAAATGAAAGTCTTTCCCAATCATGCAGAAAGGTGATAATGGTCTCTGGGATGAGGGGAAATGGCAGGGACTTAATTTGACTCCACATTGGAAGCTGCAGAAATGTCTAATTAAAGATCTGTGGACTGCACACATGCGACCAGAGCTCGATGTGCCTGTTAGACTTGGTTCTTAAGTATTATTAGTGTGTTAGATCTCTGAAAATGAACAGTTTAAACTCAGATAATCCATGTTCCAACGTAAAGATTAAAAAAAAAAATCATGATGTCTGCTCTTTCTGGAACACAATGAGAGCTCTTGGGATAAAATGATAAAATGCACCTCATTTTAAAGCTGATGAAGTGAACATGTAGAAGCTCTTTGTCTCTTTTCTAATACCCTGTAGTTCACGAGACCTAAATATAGCGAATATATAAATGTCTCAAGGTATATTTAATTAATAACACATTGTTGCATAATCAGGTCAACACTAATAACTTTGTCCCCAAAAATGTGGCTGTTGGTGTTATGATGTAGAGGAGACCAGATCTGGGTGTCACACTTTTTACTCTAGTGAATATTTCTCTGTGTGGGGTAAATTTTCAAAAAAAAGTTGTTTTTTGCTCCAAAAAGTTACTAATGTTTAATTTACAGTTTATCCGATACATACGTAGATTTTTCACTTATTTTTCACTTAATGGGGTAAGTTGTCATTAAACAGCCTGTTGTAAAGTTTTCAACAAAATTCAACTAAAAGCAATTAAAGAACAAACTGAAAAATGATGAAACTAAAATATTCCAATTACAACACAAAGGATAAATGTGCACTTGCCCAAACATATTCTTTATAGAAATATTTCATTCAAAAACTTCCTGAGAAGGCCCATGTGACAACTAGCCCTGTACTGTATAAAATAAAAATTAAAAATATATATGATTTTTGGCTTCTTATAAAATTATACTGTTTTCTACCATTACATGTTATTGAAATGCCCAAACATACATTAAAAACCATATTAAAGTCAATGTAAAGGTGCCTCTCTTATAGGTGACATTGAGCTCTGAGTTTTCCCTCCAGAACCAGACATGTTTAGTGGGTTATAAATCAAAGCATAATGAACAATGAACAGTTCTCTAGATGATTAAAGTGATTAACTATCAGAGTGAAAATGAATGACTGTGTATATAAGCCCTAACTAGTTAATATTGAGAGAAAAAAAAGAGGAACAGAAACGGGAAGGGCAGATGAACATTGGGCTTGTAATAGAGTAGATTAGGCCAGACTGGACTTTATGAAAAAAAATAATAAATAATAATAATAATAATAATAATAATAAAAACCTGAATTGGAATAGAATAGAATAGAATAGAATAGAATAGAATAGAATAGAACGTGGCCAGACAACCAGGGTCTTAATATGTCTTCCAAAGTGTAATTTTTTTTTAGTCCTAAAGAATTGGCTCACATAGTGATATTTTTTTTTTCCAATCCAGCTCTTGACCTAAAATGAATTTGACATACCCCTATAAAAAGGACAATCCCCTTGGAGTAACCTGGGGTTAAGTGCCTTCCTCAAGGGCACAATGGTGATCATTCATGGGACGCTTCTTGCTCCCAGGAAATGAACAACATTAAAGATGAAACGTATAGGATTTTTGTTTTTAAAAAGTTAAAGGGATAGTTCAAACAAAAATGAAAAATCTGTCATCTGGGTGAACTATCCCTTTAAGAGTTTAAAATCTTTAGTTTGCATTTAATTTCTTATTCAGAATGGAATGATTGACCTGTGTCGTTATAATTCATGATGTGTGACAAAAACAATTTTCAACAGAAAAACAGAAAAGGAACTCATCTGCATCTCTCAGTGAGACAATTATCCATCACGTATTCTGTCAAGTTCTCTCCCTTGAACTTCATGGTCAGGAAACTGTCACACCACATTTTCAAACCTCTGGACACTGGGCAGAAGCATATACACACCTTCACATAGCGCACATGCAGCTCTTAGCGTGTAAATGAATTTGTACTTTCAGGGTCCCACAGGTTTGCAGGCGGCAATGTGCAAGGACGACCGATTCCCTTCCAGCACATTTGAGCGCAAGAGCTTTCATTTACACAGATATGATCAGTGATTCAAAGAAACAAAACCTGACCAATTAGCGTTACTTTTCAAAACTAGCCCAATCGCGTTTCGTTCCGGGCGATAAAATAAAAATGATTTGGCGGGGTTCCCTTGGTAAAATTAGCATTTTAGGGGCTAAACATCACGTTATTTGAATTGGGGTCGCTTCGAACCCCGGACATGAAAAACAACCACAGACTTGGCAACACTTGGTATTTAAAATTAAAAATATTAAAATTAAATTAAGTTACATTTAAATAAATCTATCATGTGTTCCTGGGGAATTGAACCCCCAACCTTGGCTTGATAGCGCAATTCTCTACCAATTGACCTACAGGAACACTATCATTTTATGATTTTATCATCTCAAAATAATTAAGGTAAATTTGATTATTCATGGTACGACCCCTTTTAGTGAAAGTTTGTCATTACTAATACATATCTGTCTGCACAGTGACACATTAAGTCCTGCTTGGAAGTAAGTAGTTAATTAAGAACCGAACATGAAAACAAGACTGACATGCAAAGTGTTATCAAAGCAACAGTATTCTGCACTAGCTGCTTCCACGGTGCCTGCACTTCAGTCTAGTGCCGCAGTCTTCCCTTTCTCTCAAGCTCCTGTGGGAAAGGTGTGGACCTCACCAAGAGGCACAAGCAAAAGAGGAAATGATGTCAGCTTTGTCATTTTTCTCTACAAAGGCGGTAAATGGGTCAGGCTCATGCACACAAAAGGACCACAGCCAGGGGCCACCTGACTGAGCAGCTCCGATTATTTTTGGATAGGAGGGAGGTGTAAGTTGGCCAAATCATGTCAGGAGCACTGGAGAATGGGAGGGTGCGTTTTTGCAACAGCACCATGAAGATGAATTGTGCACAGAGCTATCGCTACTTATGAACACTTTGATTAAGCAATGCCTCTCAGTATGACAATTTGAATGGTTTATATACCTGTGATGATTAATCTAGGTCACTGTAACCATAACCAACCTCTACATTCATAGATGTGTTTGATGAGAATTACATGCATGGGAAAAAAAGATAATCATCTTGAAAATTCTGAGAGCTGGATTTCCTGATTGTGAGTTAACCTTCTGAATCATGTGTCAGCTTTTATGTCCTTCATAAAACATCTGAAAGGCAATGGGAACCTCTATTTAAGCTATTGTTCAATCCCAGTATTACGACACAAAGCTAGCTCTGATGGCAGTGCCTCATGGCTCTGTCCTGGGCCCGCTATTATTATCACGGTCAAATGGATTTAAAATATCTCCCTCTTCCTGACCACAGACCCTTATCCTATGATTTACTAAACTACAAGGATAATACATGCTCAGCACCTTTCTGCCAAGGATATTTGCATTTGGGTCATCACCTCTGCTGTTTCCCCACAATAAATATGATATTTACACATGACATTTTGACATTTCATTTTCTGTTCTCATGTATGTGAGAACCTGCAACCTCATAGGCAAAGTAAAATCAGACCTTTAAATTTCATTGAATTATTATTCCTTATGCTGTAAAGTTGTTTATCATTTTAAAAATCTGAATGAAATGACGAATAATCACCATGGCATACTGCTGAGAGGATTTTTTAATCTAATCCATCATATGGCACCATACGACTCTCTAGTCCTCAACAAATCCCTTTATCTGCAGCAATCCAGGTGTGATCTCTTTTCCCTGTAAGATTATGTATTGCCTGTTATTGTCTGGACCCTGAGAACTGTCAGGAAGCCAGCATGAGTGTGAACTACAGCGTTCAATACAAGTCCTTTGAGCTTTGTTCAGACAGGCAGAAAAAAAACCCAAATCATCTTCGAATTGTGTCTAACTCAAAATACTATTAGTCTGAAGAGGGAGTTAAATAAACAACAATATAATATAAAATAAATAAATATACACAAATAATTCAAATGTTGCTGTAATTACAATCATCATCATAATTATAAAAATCGGACTTTTTTTAGTTTTTGTATCAAATATGATTAGTCTTAAGATAAGAAATAATATTAATGAAAAATATAAACAACACAATTAAATTAATATATACAAATTTATACATATTATAAAGATAAAGAAATTATTTTTAAAAATGCATATTAACTGCAGTGATTTTAATTGACTGCAAATTACAGTGCAGTCCTAGAGATCTGGTCTGATGACTAAATTGGATTGGCAGTGTGAAAAAAAGCCTTAGTCCATGAATCACAGACAAACAGCATAAAATAACAAACAGTATGAAATGGCAAAAATATGTTAAGATGGGTGGCTAGAAAACAGATGGACTTGGTGACTTCCTCAATTGTGCATTTGTTAGCTTTTGCAAATATTCAAACTGTTATATTTACAGCCATGCAACCATACACTTATCCAAAAACCACACACATCACACAAAGACTGTGCCATTAAAGGCGGACAGTATCTAACCTTGATCACTTCTTCAGCAGTACCTGGAAATCAGGTGGAATTTGAAGAACATTTGAGACACTGCTTATGCTTTTAAGACCGATCTCTACAAGGCAGACAGTCTGAGACACCTGATAGGCAGACCATAATTACAGATGGAAAGACCACAGGCAGCTGATGATATTGGTTTTATTTCAGATCAGAGGAGTTCAAATTCATTTGCAGGGAGGAAGTTGGTTTGCTTTGATTAAATGGCAGAATAAATGTACTTAGACATCCATCAGTATGTGACATTGCACTAAATTATAAAACACACAATGTGCTAGATGTCAACAAAAAGGTCAATTTACTTATCTTTGGAGTAATTAAGTTAAATGTTGAGATCAGCCAAAAACGAAAATTCTGTAATCATTTACTCATCCTCACATCGATTTTTCGGCAAAACACAGAAGCGGATGTCAAACAAAATACTGAAAGAAAAAAGAAGAATACCATCAAAAAAGCAACAGTCTAAGTCCAAGCCATATATGTGTGAGGAAAGAACCCAAAAGTCATAATTTGCTTCAAATCTTCCCTTCCGCTGAACTTGTCAAATCTACGCATCCATTGTTAGCAATACCAGTTGTTTAAAAATCCTTTTTTCTCACAGATAATTCCATAGAGTTTATTGAGACCCAGACAAACAACATATTACTACTTTTTTTCTCTTTTGTTGATGCACTGAGCACCCATATTGGATTCTTAAGTCGGAACTCTGACCCGGTAAGGCATTCCAGTTAAAAGTTCAAACTGGAAACTTGGAATTTCCAACATCTGAGTACAAATTGAATGCAGCATTAGAACTGCTTCTCTTTCACTCAGTTAGCAAAGTAGCAAAAACACAACAGATATGAAAAGGCTGTTCTGTATGTTGTTGTGATTGGACAAAAAAACTGTACTTGGTAAACTGACGTTTTAAGGAGAAAATACTTGGAAAGGCTGACTGATAAATTTGCACAAATCCTTCAACGAACTGCACCATATCCACACCTGAATTCAATCTGTCCTCAGCCGACATTATCTCTTATGCCACAGTCAAATACCCCAGCCAATCACGGTTGACCTTTACACACCAAACGAAAAAAAAAAAAACATGTGGTTCCCGCTGCTTCCAGCACAAGATAAATTATGTGAACTGAACCAAGACCAGAACCGCATTACATCACTAATACATAATTCTGACAGATCATCACTCCGAGGAAAAAAATAAATAAATAAAATAAGAGGCCCAATCTCATCACGCAGCCTGACAGCTTCAATGAAGTGATAAGTCGAGTGGTTTCTGTCACAGACATTAGCGCTTAGCACGGCTGCTGTGAGGTCTCTTGGGTCTAGCATTGTTCAAGGACGACGCTTTTCCCACAAGACACTTATATAAGCCAACAGCAGATGGTGAGTGTGGACTCTAGAGAGGGACACCGATGCTCTGGGACAACAAATTTTGTCCTCTTATAAAGGGACAGCTTAACGTTACTCCCTGACTGGAAATAATTTGAACAGCCCATCATATCTGTTATTGATAAATGCTAAAACAAGCAAAGAACAATTAACAAATGTCCCATGTGAAAATAAACCATGGTTTTTGTGCAAATAAAACATAAAAAACCAACATGGTAACCACAAATTAACCATAGTTTAGCCATGGTACTTGTAGTAAAACTGTGGTTATACTAATAGTAATCAATACGCCATGGTTACATCACTTTTACTACAATAAAACAACTGTTATTTTTTTAAAGGGTACTGTGGTTGTACCGTGGTAAAATGTAGGACCGAAACTCATTTGAGAACCAATCAATCTGTTAAACTTACTGTCACGTTTTATGAATTCGCTATCTCTCTATCATCTTGTTTAGTGTGCAGGTCTGTGTCTGTGGGCGTGGCCTATTATCACGGCTGATCAGCAGCTCCACCTGCTACCTATTGTGTGTGTCTATTTAAGTGCAGTAACTGGTGTCTCATGTTGTCAGATCGTTGTGGTTCTTCGGTGTGTTCCCTTCTGTTCCCCCGTGCTGTTTATCGTGCCGTCGTAAATCGTGGATTCTTCTCTGTTCTTCGTCATGTCTTCCTGCAACCTGCACTGGGATTATGAGCACCGTCACCTGGGATACTACGCCGAATCACTGAGGATCATCACTGGTTGTCCACCGAAGTCCCTGCGTCACCCACCATCGGAGTTTGTGATCGTTCGACCTACCATCTGGGTTGTGGACTATCGGTGTTGTCTCCTTTCTGGCCACTGTTATTTACCTAATTAATAAAGTGCTCTTGCTTTTGCATCCTGCTCCTGTTTTACGTAACACTTTTTTTTTGGATTACACAGATTTTATTTCCTATATCTTATTTAAAAAAATGCAATTCCATATCTTCCCTAATATGCTCTTTGAAAAGCTATAAAAAATGAATGTAGATGTTTAAATACACTATATATTCTGTGCAAACAAAATTAAAGTAAATAAATAAATATATAAAACGGCAGTGCTGCAGTGCACTGTGCACATGTTAGGGCATAAGAGCTGCTTGCCCACAGGGAGACAGGTTTAAGTTTGACCTGGGTCATGTCCCAATCCCATTCACCCTCTCTCACCCTATTTTCCTATTTTGTCTACACTCCACTTTCCTTAAAATGAAAGGCAAATAGGCTGAAAGGCCAAAAATAAAAATTATATATAGTTATTAATCTCAAAATAAGCAAGATAATTAATTAATTAACTGAATAGCGTTGAATTGGAATGACAAGAATAGTATCTATCTATCCATTCATCCATCTGCCTACATACCTTCAATCTATCCTTCAATCCACCCATCATCTAATCTATTACTCTTACTATTATTACTAAAAAAATTAATTAATGTTTTTCAACTCAACATTCCATTCATTTAATAAAAAATGAGTCCACGTATATTAATTTATACTTCCCAAATTTGTGTCAAATTCAAATTTCAATTCTGCATTCTGTTGGCCAACTCAATTCAAATTACATTTCCTCTTCACTTCTGCACATTTTTAACTCAAGCAGTGAAAGTAACTCCTGCCAAGATCACCTCGTTTACGAGCAGCTTCTGTTATGTCTTACACTGGGCTACTGTATCCTGCTTTCTCCCAGGTTGTATTAAATAATAACTAAGAAGGTGCATTAAACATTTAACACAGTATCCAAATGGAACGAAGCAGACATCTTAATTCAGCAGCTCCTGCTCCAAATGCTGCCCTGTCAAGGTCAAAGGAGAGGAAGCGTAAAGTTGGATATTAAGTCCTGGTAATGTGAATTCCACTCGCCTGCCGCCACAGACCAACCAATCGAATCTTGTACTTGCTCAGTGTCTTTGCTCGCTCCTTTGATCTGCACACATGCATTTCTCACTGCACAGTAATGCTAAAGCAGAATGTTTATCCGGCTCTCTCCAGAGGGAACATGGCCAGTCAACCCAACCCAGAATAAAACATGAATGCATCAGGTGATCTCTGTACTGAACAGCCACAAATATATTCATTTATTCAATTTAAACATTCATTAACATGCACGCTGAAGCATGCAACCTGATGGAGTTATTTACTTTTTCATTGCCCGGGATTTCCAAACCACAGAAGTGCATAATTATATTTGGAAAATATGATTATAGGGTTTACAATGCCATACTTCTCGTCGCTCTGTTTTTTTTTCGGGCATATTAACATATAAATATAAACAGATAGTACTGAATTTGAACACTGAACATTACTTTTGCTGTTCCAACATGATTGCTTCCAGATTTGATTTTCTTTGGAGACTATACAATGGTCACATAGCCAGGTCTATGTAAAAGTAATTAGTTTTAAGGTGAAATGTCACCGATTAGGTTTTAAGTTGCAGGATGGCGTAACAGACTTGCTTTACACAGACAAAACTTGCTTGACATCATTATTCGCTTAAAATCTTTCCTTCCACTATAGCTCTGAAATCTCATTCACATTTCTGCATATTCAAACATGCCGGCAACAATGATTTGCCAAAAGTTTTTCATGAGGGTGAAAATATTTTTTATTTTGTTAATTTAAAAAAAGGAAATGCAATTGAAATTGAAAATAAAAATAATAATAATCACTTTCCCGAAGGAAAAAAAAATTCTAAAGCAAAATAAATAAATAAATACGCATTAAGCAAAATTCGCCTGGAGAAAAACTGTAAAACTGAATCACAATACCAACCATTCTTAAACCACGCAATATCAACCATCACACATGGCAAATGTGTGACACAGGTTTAATAATTTGTTAAAATCACCTCTAGCAATAGCAACAGTGATTATATCTACTAATAAGCACATTATAGATGGTTTCTAGATGGCATAAACAGATAGACTGAAACCATGATACTGTTAGATCAAACATCTGAACCTCTTATATTAATGAGAACCATCTGTTTGGGAGCTCCACTTCATGAAATGGGCAAATCTAATAATATGTTTCAGATTATACATAAAGGTGGAAGAAGATCATATTTTACACAGTTCAATATATACAAAAATTGTATATAAAATATGTAGACTTCTAGATAGCAATAACTCTGCTCAGATATGGATATTACCATCTCACCAAAGATAAATGTATAAAGTGTTCATGTCGTTTGATGAAAAACTGCTGAAAACCTGATAGCAGGTAATATATGTGTGTGCGATGATCATGTAAACAGGATGATGTATTGCTGAGAGTGTTAATACGCAGCTCCTGACATTTGCACGATAAGCTCCGATATTATGAGTAATATGGTGCTATTTCCGACATTTGCATAATGCACAGGAAGATTGTCATTAACACTAATGTGAATCTGATATCTAAACCTGTCCACTATTGTTACAGACCATCATAATTTTTTCACTCCCCGAAAGCAAGAGAAATGTAGTTGCACCAAATTCACAACAATGTCGTATTTCAAAGTATCCAACGGATACTGGCTGCAACAAAAAATAGTATGTGAAACCATATGCAGTATGCAACGATATACATTACAAGTATGAGTTTGGATCATAACCCCCCAAGTCACTGTGATACAAAGTGCAGCCGTCAGACAGATTTTTCCAATACGTTTTCTCCATAAAGCATTCTGAAAAACTCTTTAATAAAGAATAAAAAGTCATGAAACAATCTGGATGTGTGACTCATAACATTACAAACTCTGATTTAAAGCCAAAGTTAATCAAAGTTTATCAAAGTTAAGACTGTTACGCCACTCTAAAATGGCTCATTCAAACACGCCCCCACATGTCTATGTCACTATGTGGAAATATTTGCGCAATGCCACCCAAATGTTCACACAAAGAAAGAAGGCATGGTTTCAGTAACACAGATAGTGTTGAAGCAGTCATGTCAGGGAGATGCTGCGTGTATCTAGGTGAAAGCAAAAACACTTTATTTGGCCTACATTAGATGCTTTTAGGAATCTTTAAGATTACTTACAGAACAGCAACGCATTTTATGGATGAACGTTTTGTGATCCTAGGAGAGGAGGTAATTCTGACTTTGCTATGACAATCTGGTGCTTCTGAATCAGCTACTGTAAGTATGTTTTGTTATTAGTTTAAGTATTTGCTATTGAATGTTCAAATGCAGAGTTTTGAGCATTACGCATGTGAGTGTGTGCCCTCGCATCTGTGATAGAGAGTGAGCGAGAGAGAGAGATAGAGAGAGAGAGAGAGAGAGTCACACAGTGGAGTCAGCTGTCTTAAACATCCATGGCTTGTGTCTGAGCTTCATCACTGTGTCTGTCATGCCACTCTGTTCCCCTTTCAGGCTTGAACTGATGGTAAAACTAAGGAAATGATTAACTGTCTTTACAATTATTTTTTTAGCTGATGCTTGCGATTATGGAAAGGGGCGTTACATTTCAGACGAGAGCTTGCAGTGTTCAGCCAATCACAACGCACTGGGCCTGTTGGCCGATCAGAGCTAACTGCGCTTGTCTTAAGGAGGGAATTTTTAGAAAACTAGACATTTTTGAGAGAGGTGGGGCACAGAGGATCTACAATAATGTGCAGTATTTGAAAAACAGAGTGTTTTTTGAACATTAAAGCATGTCAACATATTCTATTACACCAAATACACAAAATAATGATCTTTAAAAAAAACATCATATGTCCCCTTTAATTTTAGTCACTTGCTATATATATATATAATTACACATATATAGCTAAATAGTTTCTTATTGTATTATATGATAGAATAAAGGTCGCACATTAGAAGTCCTCATTTGAAATTTGGGAATTAAATTCAAACTTCTAAATACAAAACTTACATTAAATTGAAGTTACACTGGCTGATGGCTTCAACAGAAGTGGATTTATAATGCAATGAAGGGAGATTTTCTTCTCAGAACCTGATTATTGGCTCAAACATTGCCATTAGTGCTAAGGGAAATCTGTTTGAAAACAAAACAAATGAATAGATATTGCTGCCAATTTATTCTTAACACTTGAAATGGAAGGTCAAATCGGGCACATTACATTGTAGGATACATTTCACAGTGTGCTATGGTTATATACCACGCTTTTTGCCAAAAGTAGCAGCCCATTCAGGTGTTCCATGCATACAGAAAACTAGCACACTTGTGCAGTATACTTACTACATACTGAAAAAAATAGTAGTACTGTATGATACTAAGTCATTGGGAACACAGCCTACATGTGCTATAATCTGCATCACATACTCTGCAACATTTGACTTATTCTCATTGCATCTGTGTGGGTGTTTTCTACCCAACAACAACATGAAAAAAGAAAGAGAGACCACATTGAGATATTTGCAAAACAGCCAAACGTTTCAGGAAAACGTTTCAGGAGAAACACACATAAAATGAGTACGCTTCACCTATCTCCCTCATCTTCTGCTCTGGAGCGCAGTGACACAGCGTTCCACTCTTCATCTATCACTCTGAGGGATTAAACTGCATCAGTGAACAAGAGAAAACCGGACTCTGTCATTTCTGCTTCCCTAAAGCCTGACAGCAAACCAATGGCCAGACACAGAAACAGCGCATCACTTATTCACAGCTCAGTTTATGAGCAAATGTCTCACTACAGAGAACCATAAAAGAGGTTTCAGGGTATAACTGCTGGAATCAAAGTCACATATACTGGTTTTGTAGCTAGGGGTGATTTAAGTTTCTCTAACCTTGCATTTTTAACATGTAGACAGGTGTCTTAAATTTAAGCAAGAAGAAAGTAACTAACCCGGTTACTACAGACATTTTTTTATTAAATACAATATCATAGAAATAATTATATTAATAATATACAATAATTAAATAATATAAGTTTGTTTATTTTATGTATCAACTTTTTAAATATAATAATGTAATTATTAGATATAACAAAAAAAAAGTGCGATAGTAAACCTGAATGCTTGTAAGCAAATCAGTGTTCAATCAAAAAAAAAAAAAAAAGCTCACACAATAGCTATAACTTTACGACAAAACCCTGTTCATATTCAAACATCACTGCAAAGGTTTCATTTAAACTTCTATATAAGAACATTGTCAGCATCATAAATGAGCAATGAAGCTGTAAGTGGTTTGGATCACATGGGAATTTTCTCGAAAGTTCTTAATGGACCTCATCTAATCCTTCCTTAGCTTTTTTAATGCTACCATGGAACCAGTTTCACTGTAGTCTAAACAAAAACACCAGTCGACAGTCGCTGCATATAGAAAAACAATCTGTCGCAGATTCAAAACATCACAAGCTGCAGATAAAAAGGGAATGGACTTACCCAAGAGTTGTCATGGTGACTATGGTGTACCAGAAGGAGGCTGGAATGCTGGTAAAGTTGGTTCCCTTGGTACCTTTCTCGGCGTAGAACATGACGGTAGCAAATATTATGATGGCCATGGTGAGGGAAAACAGGAGGAAGCCCAACTCAGAAGCGCAGCTCTTCAGAGTATAACCCAGGATCCGCAGGCCCTGAGAATGACGCGAGAACTTGAAGATCCTGAAGACGCGGAACACCCTCAATGTGACGAATGCGCCGCTCACGTCCTCGTTCTCAGGCATGACCAGGCCGATGTAGTAGGGCATGATGGCGACAACGTCAATGACGCTCATGACCGAGCGCATGAACTTGCAGCGGCTGGGCGCGGCGAAAAGCCTCATGAGGTACTCGAATGTGAAGATAAGGACGCAGGCCGTGTCCATGCAAAAAAACGCCAGCGTGTATTTCTCCCCGCATGGCAAGTCTTTCTTGCTGCCTTTGGGGGGTCGGCAGGGGACGGTTTCCACCACGTTTGCGATGACTGAAACAGCGATGAAGAAACCTGTGACGTAGTAGAAAACGAGAGCCATGGTGCTTGTGTGGGGGTTTTCAAAGGCGCGCCACAAACGTTCCCGAGATGTGCTGTCTGGCGGAAGTGGAGTATCTGTCGCATTCTCAGCCTCCGTGTCCTCAGCCAAACGTTCCTGGTTCTCTTTCTTGCGGTCCCTGTACTCTTCCATGCAGCAGTCACCGATAATGTCTGGCACGATGCCGTAAAACGCCAGCTCCTCGTCAAAGGCCTGAATGCACTCCTGCTTCGGGTAGTGAAGCTTGCCGGTTCGGTAGAAGTTCAAAATGTGGCGAAACATCTCCGGGTCCCTGTCGAAGAAATACTCCTGAGTGTCCTCGTTGTAGAAAAACTCCTTTTCCGAGCTGCCCAGCAGGGTGTCGGGATAGCGGTCCAGCGTGTTCTTCCATGTCTGGAAGCGGAGTCCGCTCACGTTTACGAACAGGATCTCGTCGTTGCGGCTTTTTTTGTCCACTGGTGGTTTGGGCATGGTTTTCTTGGCCAGAGGAAGCCAGCCGACAGCCGCTGCCCTGGCAAATGGTAGCCATGTTGCCACTCCAGCAGCCATGTTTAATTTGGTGGCTAAGCGTTGCTAATGAATCAAATATGTCAATGAGAAGAACACCAGTCAGCCCTGAGAAGTTTTTCTGAACCGTTTTGGACAAGAAAGAGTCTTTCCAAACTAGTCATCCGAGCTGAGGATCTCAGAATAGTTCCTTGCTCTGTCTGTACATTTATTAAGCTAAGAAAGAATCCTGTGAGGTAAATGGAAGTAGGCGTGTGTTTTCATTATCTGCTACTAAAAATTTGGGGCTGTCAGAGTGTCAAAGCCATTTGAATCTGAGGATCTCCATATATCAAAAAAGATTCTGAAATGACCCATTAAAATTCATCAGCTCAAGTCTTTTGTTTGCAGATTGTGGCTGTTCAAAGAATCAGTTCAGCTATTTAAAGGGTTAACCCTCTTGGCCATTTCTTGCAAGCTCTGCCGGGGAATACTGATTTGTTGCTGCGCTGTGCCGTTTCAAATTTTTATTAGTCTGTGATGAGGCAAGAAGACTATTTCTCCTCTATTCCATCCATTCCTTTGTTTTAAAGGCGTTCTCCCCTCCTTTTTATGCAATTTCAAGGCTCTTGCCTTTAATTTTTCTTTCTTCAAGCTTCAAGTGGCTACTTAATCTCACAAGAGGCTGAGAAGATTTTCAAACAGAGATCTCAGAACTGCAGCCACCTGGACTCCAAGTATGGCCGTTCCTTCATGCACCTGTCATGAAACAGCACAACAAATCCTTAGATGATGTCTTAAAGCAACATGGGACACAGTAGCTACTTTCGCCAGCATGTTTTACGTCAGAGACTGTTAAAATAAACAAGCTTCACAGTCTGTTTATGAGAGCTCTCGCACACTTTGTGCTACACAGAAAACGTGTGCCATTACACTGTACATAGATAAAATAGGATACACAGAAATACATTCATAAATTGCTTATAAATATTTATCTATTTGTACTACTTTCTAAAAAAATAAAAATAGTTTGCATAGAGAGCTATCATTTTTCAATGCAGTCAGAAAAATGCTATTATTTTGCAAAAGTAAATGTTCAGGTTCAAAACAATCGATATGCAACGTATAAAGTCAATCAATAATGTGTTTCCCCACTTCTAAGCTAATGCAACTTCCTGTTGCATCTAAATGTCTCAGTATAAAGAACCTCCCTAACCCAGAATCAGATTTTGAAACCAACACAAACTTTTTAGGGTTATCATCACATAACCACACGACTTTCAGAGGAAGGGTGACCCAGCCCAGTCCCAACATAATGCATACAACACATTCCCACAATCAAAAATCAATAATGCATTACTCTACACCTCCTGCGCCATGCTCAAGAACATGCACGTAGAAGACGAACAGTAAATTCTGGGTTTACATTAGCACTAATGCAGCTCTGGAGCAAAACACATTAACCAACTTATTCTTTCTTTTTTTTCTTCAGACGAGTGTGTAAACGCAAATGTAGGTACTTCTAAAATTTTGTTAAATGCACATTCTTTTAAGAGACTCACAAAATTAATGAGAGCCGTAAATAAAACAACATAAAAAAAGTCAAGCAAGTTGACAGCAGCAACGATAAGTAATGACTTAGTTTTAAAGACTTGTTACCTCTGAGACAGACGAGAGGAGGAAGAGTTCAATGTGAGGGAAAGCTGATGAAAGAAAGAAAAAGGAAAGAAACAGCAATCTCTCTGCAGCAGTCCTGGCATCTCGCGTGCAGCTTGTAAAGGCGCGACCGTAATGCCTAGTCCTCCTTGCCTCTCTCTCTCCTCTCCTCCGCTGCTCTGTTGCATTCGTGCGCTGCCTCTCTCTCTCTCTTTTACTCTCATTTGCTTGCTCAACCTCCCCACCCTCTTTCTCTCTCACACTCTCTCTCTACACTTATACACATCCATTTAAAGCTTATATCTCTCGCAAATGCATCCTGCCCTAGAATGGGTCATGGAGAACGAGGCAATAGCTCAGGTTCCACACAACCTGACAATACTAGATCACACAATCTTCTTGTGCCCTTTGTTGCAGCTTACTGCATTCAGACACATCGCATCCTCTCCTCTTTCAACAGATCGTTTCATGTTGCTCCACCTCTCTCGGCAGTGGGAGCAGCATGAGAATTTCATTCTTATTTCAGTTTCCTCAACTGCTTCCGAGCACAATGGGGTGCCAGCACACTTCTGAAAAGTGGAGAATGTATTAAAATCATTGACGGAGATCGGAAAGCTTTGGGAGATGCTTTGGGAGCTTTAGATCAATGATAATCCTTCTTGTCCAATTTCATTTTAGCATTGTTTGGTATCATAAAATTGTATTATATACAGTAGATTATTAGTCAAAAGTGTGGACACACTTTATTGAATTTGTGTTACATCTTTTGACGTAAAGCAATGGTTCTCAAACAGGAGGCCCGGCTCACTAGGGGGCCTCAGTAAACACCCAAGAGGACCTTAAGATGAGTTAAAATAATTAAAACTATTATAAAACAAGTATTAAAATAAGCCAACACAACTAAAAATCAAGATTTATCTGCAAAAATTGTTTGGAAAAGTCAAAACAATCTTTAAAAACTTTTTTTTCCCTTTTTTTTTTGGCCAAGCTGTAAATGAGCAGGTAAAAATGTATTATGAGTAAACATACATACATACAGTATATACACATTTATAGAAATATTAATTTATATATATTTTATATGTATCATTTTTGGGTTTGTTTGGTGCTCACACTACACATAGTGTGACTCATTAAAAAGAACTACAAAAATAAAATAATAATAGTGATAATGGTATTACTGAATTTTATTTGTTTTGCATATTTAAATAAAATAATAAGCAAAATAATACATAGTGTTATAATACTATTATAAGTATTATTCAAAAAGTATTAAAGTATTAAATAAGTCAAAAAGGTTGAAAACCACTGATCTAAAAGCTTCTTAAATGCTTTACATTTATTTATTTAATTAAATTCAAGTTTATTTGTATGGAGCTTTTTACAATACAAATTGTTGCAAAGCAACTTTACAGAAAATTAAGTTTCTACAATATATTTAGTAGTAGATTATCAGTGGTGACTGTCAGGTATATTGTAGAAATGTATGGAAAAATCACTTAAAGATTATTTATATTATAGCAATTATTATATGCAATTATTAAAATTATATTTACTACATTTACATATACATATTTAGCAGATGCTTTTACCCAAATCGAGTAACTATACATTTAGGCTATACATTGTTTATCAGTATGTGTGTTCCCTGGGAATTGAACCCACAACCTTTTGCTCTATAATTAGACCAGCTAATTAGGATATATTATTAGCAATTATATACGTTGCAATCAAACTTATAGCTAAATTTGGTAGTACTGTATGTTGTTTCAGAGTTGACATTTATGAAGAGAGATACGTTGTTTCTAAAAATATATTTCTTTACAAAAACCAAAATTCAAATTGTTAAGGTTAGTGAAGAAAAAGCAGTCACCAAGTGTGCCATATACATACCGTATCAAAACTTCCCATCATTCACTGCATGAAGCTGACTGCTGAAAGTTCAGAAAGTGCAGAGCTGGAATTTAAACGAAGAAGAAAGAGTTTCCATTGGTATAATGTTTTTTAGGGTGGTCATTACATAATTATCATACTTCCATTGGTATAATTTCACAGTTGTCTTAATATTACTCTAAAATGTAAAAATTTAAATGGGAAAGTTAATAGCAATGAATGAGAAGGTGTCTCCAAACCTTTCATTGGTAGTATATAACCATCCATCAGCTCTCTTGATCTATAGATATCAGTATCGGCATAATCCATTGAAAACCCATATCAGTCAACCACTAGTTTACATTCACAAACTGTTCTTTAGTCTACATACTGTATTATTCATGAGGACAAAGGCAGAATTCAGCAGCCTGACACTCACTCATTCATGTAGCATTTAAAACAACTGCGCTTTCCATTCCTGTCATGCAGATGCAACACACATGCGGCCGGGGTCTCCAATGGCTTGTTGAGCTCCCCCTAAAATAGAGGGATTTGGTTACATCTGTCCCGTTTACGCTGTGGAATTAACCATTTAATGTAATAGCATTCTCTACACACATGTTCGTCAACATTGTGTGGTTTCAATTATAGAGCAGGCATTAAATTTCTCAGCAAAGTGTCAGGTTTGGGACAGATTGACGGGATGTGCAATTCCATTTGGAGCCACTAGTGACACAAAAATTACACACATCAACTCCATGGCAAATTTAGTGTCTTTTAGCATGTCGACCCTTTAAAATGAAACGCTCTCTTGGCTGCCTCCGGAGCCTACTTGAGGAAAGGAACAGTTGCTACTGTAATTCCCAGTGATAGCATCTGTTATGAGGATTGAACTAAAGGAGTTTTCAGGGCGTAACAATTGATTCTGTGGAAATATTGTTGTTTCGATATATAGAGTGGGAAAAAACAAGCAGTCTCACATGGGAGGAACTCCAGCACACTGGAATAGAGTGAAGTAAGCCAAGATGATGGCAGCATTGATTCCTGGATGCTCAAATCAATAGACGTGTTACAGCTGGAGTCTTCAAAGGAATCCTGGGAGCTAAACAGGTCAACAATGCAAGAGGTTAGTTTAAAAATAAAGAGAGCGAAGCTGTTTTAGTGTTATCATGCATCTAGTTTCATGTGGTCTTATTTAGAGTAACAAATAACTGCAAAATACGCTATTTATTTTTAAATGTCGATACTTTCAGATGTAGAGCTGCACATCGTGCCTCATCAGGAGGAGATTTTTACTGACTAAATTAAGAAATTTCCAAATGTAGGGACACAGCGAGAACAGAAAAGTGGTAGTGCATGGAGTACAAGAGCAGATCTGTACAAAAACATCAATAATTCACTGATTTTACCAAGATCCTCTGTGTGAGGAAAGCAAAGAAAGGTGAAATAGAAAAGGGGGGAAATGAGATAAACAGGATCTCAGGGTGGTTTCTATTTTACGGAGTAGATTTAAATTTCCACTTCCTCAAGATTCCACTTCCTGTCAGTCACATGGGACATTTCTGAAATGGTCAAAAGTCTGCATTAACTAAAGGAAACAGACTGATCATGCATTCACTGCACTGTATTACTGCCTTCAACACACATATTAATGAATGACAGTGTTATATTAATTGGGTTTGTTTTGTATATTTTTTTAATTACCCAGTTTCTCTGCGTTTACGGTCACACCTTGACAGATTCTCAAAGTTAGATGAGCAGCTCACCCAAAAATGAAATTCTGTCTGTTCTGTCTGAAATATATTCATATTCAAAAATTCATTCATGTTTATCTGGAACTCTTAAGATAAAAAAAAATAAATAAAAAAATCACACCATCAACATTAAAAAGAGGTCAAAATGACTCTTGCGCTAAAGTCTTTGGAAAGATCTGTGAGAAAATAACAACATTTATGTCTTTATTCATTGAAAATATAATTCAAATCTCATATATATTCAAACTAAACGCATAAATGCATGTTTAGTCCTTTTTGAAACTAGACCGGTCACTACAACTAATTAAAAATGTCTTCTTACATGTTCCACAAATGACATCAAATTGATCAAATCGAGGTATCAGCACAATGAGGATATTTGCTTCTTTATAACAGAAACAACAAATACAACATTGAGTCACTTGCTCCACACAGAGAAATGAATTATTGTTGGAGAGTCTGGAATTAATGTGCAGAGCCGTTACGTCATACTTCTGGAGTCTTTCTATGAATGATTGAAGAAGATGGGGGAAAAGCTTTCATGCAGGTCTCTGCACTTTACTGCAATATTTCACTCCACAATGGAGGCCATAATACTGTAAGATGCAAAAAAAAAAAAAAGTGCCCTAAATGTACCTGAATGCAACTGAAATCAAACCTAGAAATATGACTGAGTATACAGTTATGTTTATTTATCACTCTGAAGCACAGCAAAATACTTTTTTAAAATAGCCATTTTTCAATAATTTTGGCTTAAAATCTACACATACTTTAACAGGAGCTCACACTCTGAAATGTATAGTGATAAGAACATTTATAAGAGGACAAATCTTTTATAGAGGTGTGGTGCTGTGTTGTGAATGTGCATTTTCATACTTTACTGGTCAGTGAGGTGCAGGAATAATTCAGGAACTTCAGACTTCAAAGAGTAGCAGTTGAATACCGTCATTTCAATCTCCTGCTGTAGCTGGGAAGGTTCCTTAAAGTCTAAACCAAGAAAATCAAAGCATATGTAATTAAATATTTAATTATAACAGTGATGACCTTTTGCAACCTTCTAAAATTCACCCCTAAAAGAAATATGCATAAACATTATGATTTTTAATACCCAGTGACTTCCTAAAATGTTTCAGTGCATAATCACTGTAACAAAAAAAGGTTTGCAAAATGCTAAGAGAGAGAGAAAGGGAGAATAGTTTACACTGTCTTATTTATTACATTCATCTATAAGACTTTAGGGACATTGTATATTTTTACAACATTCTTTGGAAATAATAAAGTGTATTTTTATTCATATTCTAAATTAAAAGCATTTTAATATATTCAGATTTGATATTATTATTATCGTCTGTTTTGTAAATTTAATCATTTTGAAGAGCCTTTTTCAACAGTTGAAACACAACTATTGCACGCACAACATTACTATTAGTGAACTCTAACTACACCATCATCCATATCACTAATGGATGAGCGTGAGTTAAAGGTTGAGCAAAATTTCTATTTGGAAAGCAAATATTTCTCAAACCCAGTTCACTGTCCAGAATATACTTGTGTGGCATTCAGAGCATTAGTGCAGAAACTATTGAGAAATTAAATGTGAAAGCTCGCAACTCAGAAAGGGTAAAAATTCTGCCGACTTACCAGTTAAAAGCCCTGAATATGGGATCGGGAATGTGGTTGAGATAGCATTTGACAGCACGCTTAAAATTCAGAGCACAGCCTTCTAAATCTACTAGTCCTCTGGGAAGACAACCAGCACAACACTGGATCCATTTATGCGACAACTGCAGAAGTCTACCACTAATACACATTCAACCCTCACCCTATAAAAGTCAGACTGTCCTCACCATTGCCAAGATAAATATTAGTAAGAGAGACGAGAAGAAGCCTACCAGTACAAAACACAGCTTAAACAATGCCAGTGGAGTGTGTTGGTCTTTTAAAACAAGGTACAGTTGTATTTGACTATGTATTTGTCATTCTGGGCTGGTGCTGCATAGCAAGTAGATTAATCAGAAACCCACAGCAAAAAAAAAAAATGTCCTCAGCTATTGAAATATTATTCAAAATACTGCATCCACCTTTATAAATAGTCGGCAAAATATTCTCACATTAACTGATATTATTAGGACTTCAGCACAAGGATTCAAACTAAATCTATGAAAGTTGCTGAATGAGCATTTAGTTTTGGTTCAAGTTGTCAGATTAAGTAAAACTACCAAAGTTTTGTGTCCAAATCCCGATAAATGCTGGATCCAGTGTTTGCACCACGCCCTGTTTACTAAGATCTGAGATATACTTCGATTTATTCAGATCTATAAAGAAATGTGACTGAATAAAATGGCATGTGATAGAGCAGTACATTTATGTATAAATGTCTTTTTTATTTTAGCATATCAAAAATAAATATATTTATAGCCTATAACACTGATTTTACGATACAATATTTTATATGGTCCTATTTATCACAACTCTTTGCATAAAGATTAAAAGAATAAAAATGTGACAGTTTAAAATGGCATGTGATAGAGTGATTAAAAGCAGTACACTTATAAACATCAATTGTTTTTAATGTACATGTATGCATGTACATTATAAATATAAATATATTACATGACAAACATTTATATTATTTTTCAGGTTTTGTATATTTTATCTTTTTTTTTGTCATATCTTTTTTTAATACAATCATTTATATAAAAGACTAACATAATAAAAATGTGATTTAATAAAACAGCATGTGATAGTGAACTCATACAATGTTATGCAAATAGAATTAGCAATGATGATCCGTGCACTAAAACAGAGATACAAATCTCAGAGTTTGACCGGAAGTATAAATTTAGGCACAAATACAATGAATGTGCATCTTGAATAAAAGTTTAATCTCTGCTGCAATGCCGCTGGAGAGTTTCTCTCTGCCCTCCAAAACAATCTAATTGATGGATGTGTGTAGTTCACACTTTTATGCAGATAAAAAGCAGCAGGCCTGCTGCTGATGTTATTACAGGGACTGTTATCGTGTGCTGTGAATGAGCGATGGACAGCACTGAGGACTCTGGGAGCAGGGGAACACATAAACTTTCGCTTGCATGTCACATTTTACCTCCCTGAAGGGACTCTTCATTCGAGGGCCAGCTCTTTACACAAGCTCTGTTTGCTTGTCAAAGGAAGCTTTGCTAAAGTACAGAGCATGATTATGTATGAACACCTACAAAATTTACCATAGTCACCTGTACTTTATGTATTTTACTAGATTTTAACTCGATTTTCTGTGAGTGTAAAATGTGATTTGGGTATTCAACTATGCAGAACTCCAAAAACACCACAATGCTAGCATGTTCTTTGTAGCTGTCGTGTTTTTAGTAAATTGCCGTGTAGTTGCTATATGGTTACTTTACGATACATAATTTGTGATAATTTTTGTGTATACTACCAGTCAAAAGTTTGTTATAATTAATAATTTTTAATGTTGAGCATAATCTCTGAAGGATCACGTGTAGGGATGAAACAATGCAGCCCTAGCCATTTGTATATCAGGAAAAAAAAACCCTGATGATTCAAGTTGGTTGAAATTTTAAAGGAATCACAATAAATTTGAGGGTGGGGGTTATATGAAAGCATCTCTGATTTCAGAAGTTTCATCTTGCCTCTGTATAATGCTTATTAAAGTATCGTTTATAAGATCAGCGCTGATTTGTTTACAGCGTTAAGCAAAGTAACACTGTATTGCTGCTGTTCCATAAGTGCCACCTGGTGTCAGACAGTGGATTTGCATTATATTTCTCATTCTGCTGCTTTTATTTTCTTACAAATGTTTTATATAGCATAATTTCACAAAGCTAAAATCAAACCATAGAAATTATACAATCTAATTCAAATCAAAAACTGCTTATGCTACATCTGTCAAGCATCTTTGTTTGGATTAAAATGCAGCGTATGCCTATAATTATAAATAGAAAGAGCACAGGCAAAGCCAGTACACTTATATTTATATTCATTTGTAATTTGTCTTAAATCTCATTTTGTGAAGAAGAAAAAAGTCATGACGAAATTGTATTGTGAAATCTTTATTGTGAATCTGAAAATTCCACTATGATGACAGGAATAAATTACATTTTAAAATATATTAAAGTAGAAAACTGCTATTTTATTTAAATTGTAATAGCATTCCACTATATTACTACCTTTACTATAGTTTGGATCAAATAAATGCAGCTTTGATGAGCAGAAGAGAAGAGACTTCTTTCAAAAACAAAGTATTTGTAATTATAAAAAAATAAAATAAATACGTTAGTGTATGCAGCACAGGATGGGGATCAATATATTCAAAATTCTATATTTACTGTATGATCAGAGGATCTGAGAAAAAAACAAAAACAGGTATCGATAACTTGTATGCTGGCAGATAGCTCATAATATTGACTGAGACCTGGATTCGTCCAAAAGACTCAGCAATCCCAGCTGCTCTATCTAACAATTTCTCTTTCTCTCACACCCTCTGTCTGGTTGGCCAGTGTGGGCACTGGTCTGCTTATTTTAAACTATTAGAAATACTTAACCCACTGTCCCTTACACATCTAAAATTCATTTAAATTTAATTTGATTACTGTGGCAGCTCCTATAAAACTCCAGATTGTGGTCAGTTCCTGCTCTCCTGGGCATATTCTAGGCACTTTCCCAAATGAGCTAGATGGGCTGCATTCCTCATTCATGGAGGATAGCAGTCCACTTTTAGTCTTTGGTGACTTCAAAATTCATCTGGATAAGTTTTATGCTACAGACTTTCATTCACTCCTTGCTTCATTTGATCTCAAACGCCTTACCAGTACAAGCACGTACAAATCAGGCAACCACCTTGACTTAATTTACACACAATTGTGTTGCAGACAACATTTTGGTAGAACCACTAAATATATCTGACTATTTCTTCATTACATGAAACTACATTTTGCTACCTGTATGCCACCAAGCCCTATACCAGTTACTTTTAGACGAAACCTATGCTCCCTTTCACCCTCCCATCTTTCCTCTCCTCCTCTCTTCCCTCACCTACCCATTTATCATCTCTGGATGCGAATACAGCAACTGACACTTTATGCTCTACTTTAACCTCTTGTCTAGATGATATTTGTCCTCTCTCCTCCAGGCCAGCACGGGCTGCCCCTTCTAACCCCTGGTTATCAGATGTCCTTTGTGAGCATCGGACCAAACTCAGGGCAGCAGAGAGAAAATGGCACAAATCAAAAGATCAGTCAGACCTGAGTATGTATCAGTCTTTGCTTTCATCTTTCTCTGCTGAAGTCCATACTGCCAAATATTCATATTTCCACAAGATCAACAGCGTTCCAGACACACATAATTTCTCCAAACAATCTCTCCTACACTCTTACCAGCATTCACACACATCATCAAAACCTCTCTCCTCACAGGCACCTTTCCCACTGCATTCAAGCAGGTTCAGGTAACCCCAATGCTCAAAAAACCTACATTAAACACTTCACCTACAGGGAGTTACAGACCCGTTTCTCCTTCCATTCATATTTAAAACCCACGAATGAGTTGATTTCAACCAGGTATCATAGTTTCTTTCACACAACAACAAACTGGACACTAACCAGTCAGGTTTCAGGAGTGGCCATTCAACTTATACTGTGCTACTTTCAATCACGGAAGCCGTGCGGATTGCAAAAGCTGATTCCAAATCAACAGTTCTTATTCTGTTGGATCTATCAGCTGCTTTTGACAATGCCAATTATCAGATCCTCCTCTCTGCCCTTTCATCACTGGGGATCACAGGGATTCTACTTCGCTGGTTTGAATCCTATCTCACTGGTAGTGTCTTTCAGTGTGGCTTGGGGAGAAGAGATATCCAAAGCACATCAACTGGTCACTGGGGTTCCTCAGGGATCAGTTCTTGGACCCCTCCTCTTCTCCATATACACTACATCACTGTGTCCAATCATAAAGGCACATGACTTCTCCTACCATTGCTATGCTGATGACTCACAGCTCTCTCTCATTTCAACCAAAAGATCCAAAGGTAGCTGCACGGATCTCAGGCTGCCTGGCGGACATCTTGGCATGGATGAAAGAACATCACCTACAGCTTAACCTGGCAAAGACTGAGCTTCTTGTCTTCCCTGCCACTTCAACTCTACAGCATGATTTCACCACCCAGATTCTTCGACAATCAGTTTTGGTCAGAATCTCCTATCATTGGTATAATCTTTGATAACCAGCTGACTTTCAAAGACCACATTGCGAAGACAATCTTGCAGGTTTGCAGTGCACAACATCAGAATGTTGTGCCCTTTCTAACAGAGCATGATGCACAACTTCTTGTTCAGGCCCTTGTCATTTCTAGGCTGGACTACTGCAATGCTCTTCTGGCTGGACTTCCATAAAGCACAATTAAAAATTCTACAAACGATTCAGAATGCAGTGCAGCAACTGGTCTTCAACCAGCCCAAAAGAGCCCATGTTACACCTCTCTTTCTTCTCCTGGCATTGTCTACCGGTTGTGGCTCGCATCAAGTTCAAGACACTATTACAAATCTAAATCCACACCAGAAGTCTGAGATCCGCTAGTGAGTGACACCTAGTGGTACCATCACAGAAAGGCTCAAAACCACTTTCCAGAACATTCTTGTTCACCATTCCAGGCTGGTGAAATGATCTTCCCACTCCTATTTGCAATGCTGAATCCCTGACAATTTTCAAGTGACAGCTGAAAACTCATCTCTTTCAACGATACTTGACTTATATAAAATAATAATTTTGTCCATCACTTTTTTTGTTCCTTCCCTTTCTAAAAGCATCTGCAAAATGACTAAATGTAAATGTAAATATGTATGTTATAAGATACCTCATATGAACAAAGCGTAATAAGCTAGCATGAGAGATGATGTACATTCTGGTATGTTGGGATATTTTACAGATTATTGCGCAGATAAGCTCCCTGCCTAATAACATTTGACAGCAATATTTTAGTTGTTAATGGCAAAGCAATGGAAAGTGCTTTTAGTGCAACTCAACTAAATCATTTTGAAAAAAAAAAAAAACAACAACTAGAGAGAATTTAAAAAAAAACTTAGGAAAGTAAACCTCCATAAACTTTAGCTCTATTCCTTCACCTAAATGTGCACATTATCTTCAGAGAATGTAGAAAAACAAGACATTATGGTCCTTCACATTTATACTTAAAATACAGACTAAACTGTCGGTTCTAGTTGCCATGGTTCAGATCTTTCTAAGAGAACAAGGGTTATTTCTTCTCAAGTGATTCAGATGTTTTTATAAAGATGTACATTAGCAGGTTTATATACACACACTCCTCCATACTGACTCCATTGAAAAATCACTCTGCTTTCCTATAAACCCCATCTCTTTCTCATGCGAAGGAGTGTTTCCCTCATGTAAGTTCTCCTCTCTTGACTCATCAACTTGATTAGATTTCAATTACGCCACCCTCGCCCCTGTTTCCAGGATGGACTGAAAGCTAGGGATAGGAAACCTGCTGAGTCGAGTATTGACTGAGAGATAGAGAGGGAGAGGGAGAGAGAGATACAGTAGCTGAATATAAAGGAAAGAAACAGGACACATTATTTATTCATGATGACTCTATAATGATTCCTATTACCCCATAGATTGCCTTCTTTTAATGGCCACTCTCGTTTACCCTCTCTATATTTCTATTCCGTCATTTTTATTCACTACAGCAAAACGTCAATGCGGCAACAGATAACACTGATAGAGTTTGAGAGTGCAGTATCATACAGTATAAGCATGAGGTCTGGTCCATATTGCAGCGTATTCAGAATATAAAATGCCCTATAAGACAGAAAGTGGGATGTAATCAAGAAGAGTTCTAATACATTTAGGATTAGGTAAATCTGACTAAAACTTTACATATACAGTAGTTGGTGGTCATAGATATCCTACCTGGTCCCAAACGTCAATACTGGCCTTCAACATCCTCCTCAAAATGTTTTGCCACATGGACTGCTGGGTAATAGTCCACTGTGAAGTCCTGTTGCTTCTATTTTTGGAATGGAGATGAATATTCTGTAGAGGGGATGTAAGGTCTGCGCATTCTGTCCAAGGAAGGTATCTGGTGCTGGCTGTAGGTTTCCAGCGTGTTCGGTCTTTTCAGCATGTATTCAAGTTAAACTCAAATCTGATTCCATTTTATTATTAAATCTAACTCCATTTTATTATGGCCTCGAATATAGGTTGGAATGCAAATTAGTTTTATGTCTGAAAATGAACAAACAATATAGATAGAATAACAGAATGATAGAACGGACGGACAGATGCGACCAACCAACAGACAAAAATTCACACTTGTTTGTTTACTGATATATTTAAAACTCTTCTGTTATTTTAACTCAAAACTGAGTGAATCATTATCAATTATTTTTAACCAATTGTCGTAAAAGCCTGACTCACCCATATCATTCAAATCAATAATGCAACTTGTCTTCTGGCCTTTTCCGAAGATATAAAATATAAATCAGAAATTATTTATGCATAAATTCAATCATATTACTATAAGCAGTTCCAAATAAGTAACTGCAGTAATATAATAAATGCCACTTAATAATAATCTGTAAATGCCAGGTTTTTAGGCTGTTAGTGGACAACAGATAAAAACAGCCACTTCTTTCTGCGAGACGATAAAGCTAATTCAACTCAATGACATCAGCCAGTAAGGAGGTTTCAAGCCTAATTACTTGATTGTTTATGACAACTGTTTACCAAAGGCTCTGGATATTTACAGAGCTTTAAACATGCTCTTTAAACATGCATATAAAGATGGCAGTCCTTTATACAGGTCACAGACCTTTTGGATCATCCAGAACCTTCCGTTGATGCAATTAGACGCAACAATGCATGCAGGAAAATCTGTGCACATTCATAGCGCCATTGGAAGCTGGGTCAAGTAATGTAATGGCTCACATATCAGCTATTTTGATTGTTTAAACGGCTTAGTAATCTGAGAGCAGTTTCTGGTCAAGCCATGATTTGTTTTGGAATAATGTCCATTATATGAATGTCAGTGGGGTTGAAGCATCCAGTTGCACATCAGAAGCATGACCTGATCTATCCATCCATCTGACGGAAAGAGGAATTGTGAGCTTTATTTGTTTGCACTGGACATTTGGTCTAAGTGCGACATCAACTTTATCAGGACAGAACGATGTTGCATGAAAAGGTGGATCTGGTGGTGAAATCAATATGAGCCCCATTCAGGGCTGTTCTCTGACCCCTCGTCAGCACCGATGCCGTATCTCTTTCATTAACATGTCTGTCTGTGGCATGTCAGCCTTTCTTAAGCCAGGAGTAGATGATAGATAATGGATGAAGCCACAGACTAAGTGTGCTGCCACTGCCACAATGCAATTTTTTTTTTTTTTTTTTTTTGGCTTTCGTCTTTTTGGAGCCATCTTCATGGAAAACTGACCAATGCATATATACAGTGTAAAAATTTTGAGTGACATAGGGGCAAGTAAATAATGACAGAATTTACATTTTGGAGTGAACTAGAGAAAAACACTCAACTCAAATCAAAATCACACTTTAAATGAGCATTTTTGACTTATTTTCCAGTTAAAATATCGAAATTTTCTTTAAAAATATATATTTAGATATAGTGTATTTGAGAAGCAGCGTTGTTATCAATGTTATTTCTAACTGAGATACTGTTATACTTTTAATAAATTTCCTTCTTAAAAAACTGTTTAATAGGTGTTTATGTAATTTCATTTCTTAAATGCCCAAATCATTCTTTTTACGTTTTATTTCAGTTTTATTTATTTTAGCGCTTCAAGTAAAAAAAAAATATATATATGCAACTAGCTGCAACTAAAAGTTACATTTTTTGTTTTGCTTTTATTTTAGTTGACATTTAATAATAAGCCTTGTTAACTTTAACTACACCTCAAACTATTAAAAACATTTGTTAACAAAAAAAAAGCTAAAATGTTATATAAAAAAAAACATTTGCCTTGAAAACTTCAATCTTTATTTTAAAAAAAAATGTTAAAATTAAAATAAGAACTAATTCAAAATACTATTAAATACAATAACAGTATTTTAAGTGTTATACTTGCTTAAAGACTGCAACTTGATCATAAGTGCATTGTATATTATAACACTGGCAGGTTTTTTCCCCCTTGTTTGAACTTGTTTATATGTAAAACACTTGCAAAAATCTGCCAGTGCAGCAAGATGAAATAAACTCGCATTAAAGATACATTCTCCAAAAACAATTCTTAACATCTTTTGCATCTCTTTACAAAGATATATTAGTTATTTAAACTGTAATCAAAAAGTCAAAAAATCCTAATCAAAACCGTATTAAGAAGCTATTTTTGCAATGTACAGGTAAGTGGGATTTGTAAAATAGTAGCAGTGCACCCTAACAAAACACTGTTTGGTGTAAAGGTAAACAGAGCTCAGTTGCTCTGACCTGACAGTACTATGTTTAACCGAGGACTTCTGGGCATCGAACCGACTCTTGATGGGGAATTTAATTGGCTGTCACCATTAATAGAAGCTCTCCACAGGTGCATCTTGGGCCACAGTTTTACAAGCACCCAGAGTAGCTAATGAATTGGACAGGGTGAACATCCCACATGGAGTGGAAAAGTGACGAGGGCACTTCTGCGTGGTAAAATTGATCATCAAGTCGAATTAGTCATCCCGTACTGACTATAAAACACTTGTCATCAAGTTATAAGTGCTGTAGTTTTGTCGCGGGGCCTCTGAGGTCCGAAATTAACCCCAGTGAAAGTCCCATCCCAACGTGTATATGGTTCCAACGAGCAGGCTCAAGTGACGGACCGATACCTCAAACAAACAGATAATCTCTGGCCACTTCTGAAACGACGAACCAAGAGCTGAAATTCCATCCTGCCATGAGGCCCTCCTTCCTTCACAAAGCACTGTAAAGAGAACAGAATACATTCAACAGCATCCTTACAGCAGCATCTACAAGCAAGCTAACCGCTGGCGCACAAAAGCCAGGATTAGGAGATGCTGCAAAGACTGACACTTCCAGAGCTGCTGACGGAGCGTGTGGGTTTGGGCTTCGGAGATTAAGCCCAATCAGATTGTCACTATTCATATTGGACGGTGCGTGTGCGGGCAGCCTTTTGTCTCAGCGGCACGTTTCAAACACAACAGCCACACACAAAATGCCATCTGGATCACGGAGGAAACAGGAAAAGTTTCAACAAACATGTTCATAAATGTGGTCTTTTGTACTTTGAATAGGCTGCATGCGTTACACACACACACACACACATCTGATCAGATCTGGACAAGGTTACAAAAAATTTTATGCTGCACTTAAGGTTTCTAAGAGCACAATGTTTGGGATGACCAGAACCCTTCCTAGAGCTGGCTGTCCAGCCAAACTGAGCTATCGGGGGAGAAGATCCTTGGTGAGAGAAGTAAAGAAGAACTCAAAGATCACTGTGGCAGAGCTCCAGAGATGCAGTCGGGAGATGGGAGAAAGTTGTAGAAAGTCAACCATCACTGCAGCCCTCCACATATGGGGTGCTGTGTGTACATAGATGAGGAAAAAAAAAATGAACTTAAAGGATTTTAGCAAATGGCTGCAATATAACAAAGAGTGAAAAATTTAAGGAGGTCTTAATACTTTCCGTACCCACTGTGTGTATGTGTATATATATATATATATATATATATATATATATACACATATGATTTTGCTGAAATATGACCCAGAGATTTACCCATACCATTGGAAGTCCAGTAGGAAGATCCCACATCTGACTTTGAAAGGAAAGCAGTATAAAATAAGCCTGTGTTGGTTTTTAACCACAACTAAATGTTTAATTCATTATCATTATCTGTGTGTGACTATTAAGACTGTCTTTATATCAAATCTCAGAGAAAAGGTCTCCATCTCCTCTGGACTGGCATACAGGATCAGTTACACAAAAATGGGGCTGTTTCTGGATAGATTTAGTCTTCTTTCTCAATTTAGACTCAGAAAAACGGTTCTCCAGGAACGGATTCAAACCTACAGTATCTCGATTTATCATCCAATCCATTCTTTTCCTGTGTCTTATCACACTGCTGCAATGACACGCTGTGTCCCATCCGGCAGATTTTCTTACACTCTGACATTCAGATGAGGAGAATCAATACATCCTTTTACAGCTTCATACACCTGCCAGAGCACAAAGACAAAGGAGGAGAGCACAGCAAACAAAATCACTGCTGGAACAAAACTCATTTATAGGACATCCCTGATGGAGGTTTACACTCAAATGTGGCAAGAGTAAGAGAAATTAATTTTTTTTTTTTACACACATTTGTATTTCATGTCATCATTTACATACCCTAATGTTATTTCAAACAGACAAAATAAGCAATTTTACAAACTGTTAATGCTGCTTACTCTTAGTCAAAGTACATGGGGATTTAGGATGTTGATAAAAAAGCACCATGAATATAGTCTGTAGGACTCAGGCACTAAATTCAAGGTTTCTGAAACAATAAGAAATTAATATAATACATTTTCAATTAAATTTCAATTCAAAGCATACATTAAATTAAAACAAACAAAATTAAAAAGAGAAATTCAAAGCATAAAAATTTATTCAATTACAATTCAATTACTTTACAAAAAATGTAAAGTATAAAAAAAGTGTTTTTTTTTTTATCTAATTCCAAGCATAAAATATGTACTTTAAATAAATAAATAAATAAATAAATAATTTTTATTTAATTAAAAAAAAGAAACTGGAATTCAAAGTATAAAAATTTTATTCTATTCAAATTAAGCCTGAAATTCTAAGCTTAACAATAAATGATAAAAAATAGGCTGAAATGATAAAAAATAGGCTGAAATGCAAAGCATAAAATAATTAAATAAAATGTAAAAAATTAAATTACAATGACAAATTCAATGTATAAAATTGTATTAAATTCTGTTGAATTCAATTAAATTAGAATTGAAGCTCAATCAAATTAAGGCATACAAGTTCAATTAAATTTAAAAGACTGATATTCAAAGCACAAAAATAAATAAAAGTAACAAATTTAAAACACTGGAATTTACATGAAATTAAAATGACATCAAATTGAAAATGAATTGGTTGAAATGTAAAGCATAATTTAGTTAAATTCAATTAAATATTAATTGATTTGCCATGGTAATTTGAATATCACAATATTCAAAATTCACCCAGTTGAATTATGGCGTGACAAAACAGTAAAGGTTGGTGAAAACTACGTTTCAAGATATGTGTGAACCTATGACATTTGGCTATTGCATGGCTTCAGAGGAATTGAAATATAGTGTATAATTAATGTGGACTCTTTTTATTGTTCTTCTGGTGTGCCTTTTGTCATTTTTAGAGCGTGACAAACCCAGTCCTCATTTACTGTCCCTATGGAAGAGAGCACCACAATATCCTGTCTAACATCTTTGCATTTTCCACAGAAACTAAATCACCAGGATGAGCAAATGATGACAGAACCTTTGTTTTCAGATGAACTATCCCTTCAACTTCCTGTTCTCCACAACATCATAGGAGTTTTTTTTTTTTCACTACTCACGGTTTCATAAAAAAATGATGCAGGCGTAATTATGAACCTCTGGCAAACATGTTTAGCACGACTGAGGCAGGGAAATTAACTACAGGAGATAATGAATGTCTGGAAGGGAGCTGATCTCAGACCGTCCGGGAAAAGACTAACATGTGCTGTGTAGTTTAATACTTTCATGGGAGCGCAGACATAGTCCTCTCATACAGATGTCCCGTGTTGTTAGCATCCTTTGTAAGGCTGAGAGGAGAAGCTATTTATAGACGGCAGCAAAAAGAATCAAGAAACTAGTAAATTTTTTAAACTAGTGACTCAAGACTCCAGTCTCTCAGGCCTCTCTCACCTCCTTGCCTCTGCTCTTCCTCTCCCATCTCTGTTATGTCTGTCCAAAGGAGACTGGGTTACGTCACGACACGGGGGAGAACATCACCTCCTAAAATTCAGACAGTAAGTGTTCTGGATTTAAACATAGAACAAGTGTAAACGGTCAGGTCACAGTTCAAATCATCATTTACTTACCGTCATATTGTAAATACGTATGGGGTTATTTCTTCACTGCAACACAAAAGCTAATTCTTTTCTTACTTTTTAGAATTGTTTGGTCTTTTTGAGATTGATAGACAGTTCATGACTTGCTGAATATTACTTCATAAAATGAAGAAATTAGGCACTATATTTCAAGGTTTCATAAAAAATAAAAAAAATAAAAAAAAAATCTGAAATGTAGAAATAATGTAACAAAATGATAAAATTCTATAAAAAAAATTTTTAATTCAAAGCATAATTTAATTCAATGAAACGTAAGAATGCCAAAAATCAAAGCATGAAAATTACATTAAAATGAAATAAAAAAAGTGACTGATATCCAAAACATAAAAAATTCAGTTCAAATCATGGTATATGAACTACTGCTCTATATTGAAAATATTATATACATATTTAAATATTACAAGAATAAAATAATAAACTCTTAATAAAATTTTAACAACATAAATAAAATACATTTTAAATCTTATTATATGCACTTATATTCAGAAAAAAATTTCATGCTGTTTGGAATGATATGATTTATATTCAAGGTGAACTGTTCCTTTAAGGAAATCAAGTCCTGTTCGAGCTCAGTATTAGGTTGACAATCACAATTGACATTACGGTTGCACTTTATTTTACAGTACGTGTACTAATATGTACTTATAATGTACTTACAGTTTATTTATCTAAGAAGGTTCTGGTAATAAAGGGTAACTACATGGGGTAGGGTTAGGTTTAGGGGTAGGTTCAGGGTTAGTACCTAGTTATTACATAGTTATTGTAACTACTATAATAAGTACATAGTATGTACATGAGGAACAGGACTGTAAAATAAAGTGCTACCGACATTACAGTCTTCATATTACAGTGTATTTACTCAATAACTCTAATTAACTCCAAGTTCTTAATGTGTGGGGGATACCGGGCTAGTTGTCTCACTAAATGTATAGATTTTTAAATTAGAAATCATATAATATTATATAACGCATACTGAAAGACATCCTCAGAAAGATGTCGAAAACAAATGTTGAATCGAGTGATATTTGGTCACATTGGGATATCCCGCTTTGACACGCTCTCCAGCAACAGCTTGTGAGCGATCTGTCCACACACTTCAGCCTAACGCACACACCAGCACATCTTAGCTGGCACATCATTCGTATTTTTTGCACATTCAGTGTGAAAGTCAGGCTCCGTTCCACTCTGATGTCACGTTCAACATTTCTCATCTGTTGACAAGAAATAATTGAGTTATATTTCGTTGTGACAGGCTGAGGACAAGCGAATGATTGCCTCCATTTTTCTTCATCAATCCTTTGATACCGTCTGTTTGCGTTGTATTACACATCTGCTCATGGCCAACAAGTCCTGAAGAATCAGAATACACTTCAGAGACTTTCATCGTCATTTTTGAGCCGCTATAGGGTCATCAAACGATATTGAAAAAATAATGATTGTTTTTAGTAAAAAAAAAATTCAGAATACTTGGTTTTGAGCATGCAATTAAAGTAAACATTTTAATAATAATCTATTTTCAAATTTAGCAACCTACTAGATTCAGTGAAAATGAAAATGACTGAACAGAATGAATGAAAAATAATCAATCCAGTCCCAGTATACATCCAGAGCAAAGAAAGGAAGAATGTGTGTGTGTGTGTGTGTGTCATATCAGGACACAACTCTGTATAATGACATGGGTATGACACAGGTATTACAAGGAGAGGGTGACTTGAGTTTGAGGACATGAGTTTTTTGAGAAAGTAAAAATGCACAAAGTTTCCTGTGAGGGTTAGGGTTAGGGGTAGGGTTGATGTAGGGCCATAGAATATACAGTTTGTACAGTATAAAAACCATTACGCCTATGGGATGTCCCCACTTTTCACAAAAACTAATTACATAATATGTAGTTGGTCAAAGCACTAATCAATGTAGCTAATAAGCAGAAATGTCCTACTCAGAGCAGAAATCTAAAAATAATCTCTCAGTCATGAAATATTAACCCTATGGCCACATGGGCAGTGGAACCATGCAGCATGTGTGAAGGAGAGACAGTCAGGGACATTTGAGCTCACGAAAGAAGCACATCAGTCTCGCGCCACACGAGGGGAATCGCATACGCTGCAGGCCATTCCATTCAATCTCGGAGTTTCCTTTATGGAAACCGTCTCCAAACAAATGGTCACCAGCACTACAGTACAGTTCTCTGCTTCTGCTGATGTTTATCATCAAATATGGATGAAAAGACTTTTGTGAAGCTCGTGGTGGTCAGACAGTCGCTCCATGTGTCAGTCTGCTCTTTTTAATACAGGTACAGAGCCAGGAGTTATTTTAAAGTGCCATATCCAGCAAAAAAAGGTTTTGCTTCTTGTTTTTGAAATTCATAACACAAAGCTAACCCAAGTCCATTCAGAATAGAGGACAAAGAAATTCCTTGGAGAAGGAAAGGGTGAATATAAAGTTAATTTATCAACAGATAGCAATCATTTAATAATTTAAGTAGTTTCATTTTATAAGGCAACATTAAATAAAAATTACCATTTTTACTTTCTAAACAGAAATAGTTTTTAATGCAGAAACAAACTAAATAAAAATAGGATAAACCTGAATCTAAAGATGAAGAAAGAAACATCTTGGAAAGAAAAAGATGGATGGATGGATGGATGGATGGAGTTCTGAAGACGAACAAAGCTTTTCCGGGTTTGGAACGACATTGGAGTAAGTGATTAATGACAAAACTTTCATTTAAGGCAAGATGTTACCACTGGCATACACGGACGAGCTCAAGAGAATAAACACGATCTTCAAATCCTCTCAAAAACCTTGACTGAGATTATAAGTGTCCTTCAGGGGAAAAATAAAAAGCTACAAATGTGTAATACGTTCTTGGCTAGAGTTAGAATATCAAAACCAGTAATATCAATAATTCCTCAGAAGCTCTGAATGACTGAAGCAGCAGTGAAGGACTGGGCTGCAGTGAGAAATGAGATGCAGTTAGTTGATGGTGCATTGAAGGCCGTTATCTAAATCTTACGTGGAGACGGTGTCTGAGGCAGTGTAATTATGAAAGTTTAACACCAGGCACCTTAGCATGCAGCCTTTAATTAAAAACAGATTTCAAAGGTTGCTGGAGTGTCAGTTCAATTAGCCTTAACATCTGAATCTGTCGATTTCTTTCACCAGCTGAACTCTGTTGAAACTTGAGTTCACCTTAAGACACTTTCATTCCCAGTGGTGGAGAAAAAGGAAAGAGGGAAAAAAATAGTCTAATACACACCAAAAGGACATGAGATCTTCTCCTTATAAAAGTAAATTCTTCATTAACAGAACACATTCATAAGGTTATGAATATTAAGTAAACCTAATGTTTAGGCAAAGTAATTTAATGAGGGGGTCTTTTGAAAACCGATGCGTTATTATTCCTATAACAACGCATCATCAAAAAGAGCCAACTCAATGATCGTATGCTTGAGGGACATTAATTCATAAATGTTGTTTTTCTTTATTTACAATAGAGCACAAAAAAAATGGACTGCGGCACTTTCCATACAATAGGGTCTGAAACTTAAAAATATGTATATTTTGAACAATTGGTTGAAGGAGGAATGTGCTTAAACATGTATTGATCATCAGCTCTGGAAGGTAAAATAAAAATTTTCATGAGGTTATATTTTCTATTCAACTTAATATTAGGATTGCAACACTGTTAGCAAAAACGGCCAAAATCAGGGTTTATTTTTTGCGTGTTTTGTCATTTTGTGTCAGTTTTAGACAGACAGACAGATAGATCATTTTTATTTCAGTTTTATTGATTTTAGTACATTAAGTTAAATAAAATTAAAATTAGAAATGGTGCCTTTTTATTTGATTTCAGTTAACACTTATTTTAAGTACTAAAAATGTTTTAATGGTTTAAAAAATAATGGGTCTACATAAAAATATGTCTAATCAAATCATGATTCGTGTGATTTTAATGTTTGGACTTAATATAAAAATTAAATAAACTAAAATTATAATTATTTGAAAATCAGTTCAGCAGATTATGTCAATGCATATGATTTTAAAGGCCGAAAACAAGTCAGGTTAAAATCTCCATTTAAAAGGTGCATAGAGACATTTAATCGGTTTCAAAGTGGCCTATTTTCATGCTAGATAAATTAATAAGCATCAGCGTCCAAATGTTGCATTTTTTTAAAGAAATTCAAACAATAAATACCATAGTGCACCTCTTTAACAAGACGTAATATTACTGTAGCGCCTCATTTCGCAAGTCATGTGAAACAATCATGTCTTCCTCTTTACTAGTCATAGCCGTAAATAAATATGAATGAACATCAGAATGTATCTTGTTTTAACCATAGAAAGACGTACATATGCACTATTTGTCAAGTTCATGTCCACCAACGTTAATCAACTCTCCTGTCCAGTTTGTTTTTCAGAAAAAATGGCACCATTATGATTGGTCAGATCACCTGTCAATCAAACTCTCAGCAAAGTGTAAATTCTTAAGGATAAAAAATCTGCTGGGGCAGTGAAGTGTACATGTCCATTTCTTGTGTTTTGGTGCAGTCCCGGTCAACTGTTCTCTTGAAAATCACCAAGGCAACTGGAATCCGCAGAATTTCGCAATATTTATGTAACCCGTGTAACTAGCCCTGTAACCCCTGTTTTGCACTAATATTCAATATTGCATGCGTCTCACCTCGAGGTAATCTTTAATGTTCTCTCCTACTTCAGCCTGAGTAAATTTTTTGTGTATCTGTCAAGGATTTCAACACTGAGCCCAAATGCAGGGTCACAATCCAGGGTCATATCTTGGTTTTAAATACATCTGAGCGATACAACACCAAGAACCTTTCTAGAGGACGGAGGCAACAAGATCCGTTTGCTTTCTAACTTTGCAAAAGCGCAAGCAAAATATTTTGAGAACACTGGTGTACAGTACAACTTTATCTGGACAGATTGAATACGCTGATCAATATCATCAAATGCAAATATAGAAGCAAAAATTAGCAAGGAACGCAAAGTGATTTCTGTCGGCCTGATTTGTTCTTTGTTCTTTTCAATTTAGATCAACGAAACTGCTTAACCTTGGTTTTACATCTTTATTAACTCTAGTTTACGTCCATTTTTTTCAACCCTAGGTTAAGCAACAATATCTTTTGAAAGATAGAAATTTTTAACCAGTGTTTCAAACAGTGTTGGGGTTAAGTTACTTTATACTCCTTTAGAAAGTAACTAATTGCACTTCTTAGTTACTTTTTATGGAAAGTTATGTACGTTACTTTTTCTCATCTGGGCTGGGCTTGTTTGTTCTTACTATAAAAAGTTATATTTTGAGCAAATGTGAAAAAAAAAGGCATTTTACAGCAAAAAAAAAAAAAAAACGAATAAGCCTCACCCATTCTGGATTGCATGAAGAATAGGACGCAGGAGAACAAAGTTCGAAACTCTTCAGAAAAAAAAGAAACGCATGTTTTTCTAAAGTCATGTTTCCATATTAGTATGGTTCAGTTGGATCAATAAACATCAGTAGCAAATATATTGGTTAGTAAAATGGGAAAGTGTCTATACATAAATTATATTTGTGTTATTTAACATTTAGTTATTGCAGGTTTACAATTACTAAATCTGTTTTTGTGCAGATGAGATGATGCATGTTCACATCATGTTTAGACAGCGCACACAACGCCTCTGCACTTATTCCGGATTTCTCTCAATATGGGCACAAGAGAGCTGTGAGTCGAAACACATTATCTGTCATTACTTATTTGAAAAAGTAACCCAGATATAAGTAATGCATAACTTTACAAGTTACTTGAAAAAAAGCAATCTGATTACATAACTCGTTACTTTTAAAACGTTACCCCTAAAACTGGTTTCCAGCCATTTAAAATTCAAACTGACCCTCAGGAAGAATACAAGAAGAGAAAATTAGGAAGAGACTAGAAGCGTTTCATTGACTGTTGGAAAACCACTTACCAAAGGCATCATGGGAGCATTGGAATGGGTGTTTTCTCCAACACCCTTGGCACAACCTTTTCCATCTTACAACCCTTGCGTTCAATTTCTACAACTCCGATGTCAATTCAAGGCTTCACGGCTAAATTACTGCAGCAAAAGACACAAAAGAAGACAGCAGAGTTACAATCTTTCTAGGGCTTTGAATTTACAGCTGCCCATTCCTCCAGAGTCACAAACAATAACCAGAAGCTAAGACAATTATGTGAAAGCAGCTCCAATCAATGCAGAATATCCCTAGTCACCTGTAATGATAAAACAGACTAAATGTAGACAGACACAAGAAGCTGGAGCTCACAGGAGAGTTTTAACCGTGACGTAGTGTAAGTGTGTTGACTACAAATCGATGCTTTAATCATTTCACTTAAGATGCTGAAGAGCCCCTCGGCTACATTAAATTTGCAACTTAAACTAATGGAAACAACCATTGGAAAGATTCAGTCTTACTATTTTTCCGTCCTGAATTCTTCCTTTCTTTATTAGGTATTGATTTGATATCGGTCAATCCACTAATGCTTTGTTTATGACCTATAAGTGTGCATTTCAGTGACCTGACTTTTTATGCTATAAAATAAAATAAAGAGTTCATAATTGAGTTGAAGAATACTGTTTTTGGAAGAGGAAGAGCTGTACCACATTTGCATTGATTTCTTAAGGGAAAATCCAATGATAGCTGCACATTAAATGATTTTAATGCACCACATGTAAGCAAATTAACCACTCAATGTGAAGTGGTTTATTTAAACAAACCAGTTCGAAAATGACTTACAGATTCACTGAAACTTCGCAAACTTATTACATCTACTGTTTAGCCATATATAAAATTACATTCATGTAAAGCATTATAAAAGTATTCTTAATGCATTCGTTATTGCTTTTAATGCACCTTATAATTTATTGTATGATCTCATAAATAACTAACTAGATATAATACATTCTATCTATATCTATTCATCATCGATTCATCTCAAAAAAGTTAATGCATTAAAACACATGACAAACCAACCGTCAAATATTATAATGCATATTTACATTGGTTACAATTATTTATTGAGAGGTATTACAATGTACATTATGAAAAACTTTTGTAATGCATTATATATAAAGGCTTTAAGTAAAGTGTTACCAAAGATTTAAGAAAAAACAAACGAACAAAAAACTTCTTAGTCAAATTCTGTTCATTTTATATATATTAATTTGCTCTCCAGTTTAATTGGTGGTTAGTCTGAATTGATCTGTACAAAAGTACTTTAAATTTTAAAAAGATACTCTAATATTTTAGAATGCATACACGTTAAAAACTTCTATCAATAGGAAAACATTAAAATTGTTAAAATATTTTTAATATAGTGGAAGCCTGTTTACAAAGATAATAGGTAATTTTTTAATAGATTTTAGATATTTTTATAGATTACAGATTTTATAGATTATACTTTAAAGTAACTATAAAAATCTATAAAGCAAATTTTTTTTTTTTTGGATAAGTTTCCATAAAACAGTTTCATGACAGGTGATGAATATTTAAGGTCAGTAAATTTTCTCAATTTACTTACCATTGGCTGGCGTGGCAATGTACCTCTGTAAGTGAGAATATAATGAACTTAAACCCAATTTTAAAGCCTTACAAGTCTTCCTGGATTGTCTATTTAATGAGGCCTTTGGTCACAGTAATGAAACCCAATGCAGAGCAGTGGAGCCCTTCAGAATGTAGTGTTGATTAGGGATCACACTCACTGAACAGTGACGAAGACAAAGATGACAGCAGTATTTGAACGGCTCCAATTAAACACTGCTCAATGATTCGTGTCATTTATTTTCACGGTTCTTACAGGCATCATTGATAGTGCGGTAAACACAGCTTGTGCTCAGAGGAGAGATTAACCAATCTATTAGACGAACACAGTGAAAAAGAGGTACTTGTACAGCCCACTGACCTGGGGAGGAACCAGCAGTTATTGTTCCAAATCTGTACGACCTACTTCTGTGGAAAACAAAAGTTAAAAACAGTGTTTATCCATACAATTGAAGTCAATGAGGTCCAAAGTTGTTTTTGGATGCTGTTGACTGCCATTGAATAAAAGCATTGTTCTATAAAAAAAAATTCTGTGTTCCACAGAAGAAAATGAGTCATATTGGTTTGGAACATGATGACTGAGTAAATTATAAAAAAAAAAAAAAAATTCACTGATCTATTAACTACATTCTTAAAAATTAAGGTTCTTTATTGGCATGGATGATTCCATTAAGATCCCTTAACATCAAATGAATCAAAAGGTTCTTTACATTATTATAATGTTTAAGACACAAAGAGAAAAAAAGAGGTTCTTTTAAGAATTGCTCACCTTTATTCTGAATCAAATGTAATGCACTACTCTTAAATAAAACTACTAAATTTCAAGAAAGAATCGTGGTTCCTCTAGCTCAACTGGTGCAGCATGTCATTGGTTTGACTCGCAGGGCACACCGGTGGTGATACAAAAAAAAAAGTATACGGTAAAAAGCATCTGTCAAATGCATAAAATATACATTGTAAACAAATCATAGAAAGTCTGACACTAAAAAAGTTTTTTCCAGCCATTCTTTATTATAACTGCAAGTTATGGAAGTCTGAATATGACAATTAAATGCACATAAATAAATATAAGCCGTTGAGATGTAGTGGGAGATTGGACATTAATAATACAATCTGCTGACATGTAGTTAGTGATGATTAAAAGATGATCTTGATTAAAGAAGTTTGGCAGATATTAGATTAGAAGATTAAAAGGCAAAAAAAATTAATCAACTCTGAGCTTCAAAGGCAAACATCCTTCATTCTTTTGAATGCAATCATCTAAGTTTCCTCAATTGTGGAAATTAAAGAATATCGTTTTCCTACTGTATGGTATAAACGAAAAGAATATGGAAAAGCATTCCGTCAGGATTTCCTAAAGAAGCCAGAGACAGGGATTTGACAGGCATTTAACGACCATGCACGAACATCACGCTCATGTGCCAAGAACATGGAAATAAACCACTGTCGTATTAAAGCTTAAAGCTTTGCAATGATCTGCAAATCGTTCACATTTCACAAATAATAAAACATAATTTTGCCAAGGTGAATATATAAATCAATATAGAACTGTTGAGGAATAAGGTGGACACTAAATCCATAATCTCAGGTGAAATGTTCAATCTACTATGTTCTGTTGTGCAATCAGTATTCATTGCACCTAAAATAATCAATGGAGCATATGCCGTATTTAATTTGACGAATGAAAAAGAGGCTGATATTTCGCCAACTCGAAGAGCTTTCATTTGTGTTAAATGAAATGCCGTCTTTTCTAAGATATGTAATTCGTTGGAAAACAACTGGAAAAACAAGACACAATGGATCCAAAACATCGATGAGGACCAATGATTAAATTAATGTTGCACTCTCCAAATAAAATATTTGTGTTTGCACCAGAATTTTCAATGTTCGCAAAAACTGAATTCATAAAAGCGGAATCACGTCGCAACATTCACCAAAAAATGTTATGACGTCGACGTGCACAAAACAAACTGTTGTTACACACCAGAACAGCCGGCTAGCCTCCCATGGGAGTCAAGTGTGTGCTGTGAGAAACTAGTCCGTTCCCCAACAGCGCCGTCAGTTCTGAGACAGACAGAGAGGAGTCAAATTGAGTCGTTAAGCTGCCGAGAGATTGCTGCTTAACGAGGGGAGTCCAGGGAGCTGCTTTCCATCACGGGAACATTTTGAGAGCCCCACAAAAATGCTCCGATAATAATTATCGCAGCAGTTAAATACACACTCTCTTGCTGTTGCTGGAAATCTTCATGAATATATATTTTTTTATATAACAAACTGCAGAACTTGACATTTTTACCAGTTTCTTTCAGATACGAGCAGCGTACTTTAAAGATTTAGACATGATGATATTTGGATTTCCTGGCACGAATAAATATGCCCCATATATACACACATTCACACATACAGCTTAAGTGTCTTTAGGGAATCAAATATACAAAACAGGCAATACAACAATGAGAGCAGTTTGAGGACGCCAACTTTAGACAGACGCGTTCCTGAACAGGGGAATTAGTGGTGGGTAGAATGGTCCTGTTTGGACCACCAAGGCCATGCCACAGTCCCGAGCACTCACGGATGTCAAGCAGCCAGGGTTTGCTCGACGGACCCTTTTCTAACAGTACTTTCCCGTCCCAGACAAACAAACATATAAAGTGTTACATTACATTCAGTAGTAAGTAAATCACAGATGGACTTGATCTGTTTTGACCCTCTGTGCTCCTGGAACATCTGAGATTGCTGGAGGTCTTTGTACGAGATGGATGTAGTTTCCTCCTTTTAGCCGTGAAGAGATGAGAGAAAGAGAAAGAGAAGGGTACTGAATCATCGGATGAACGCTGTCCAGTTCTATCCCATGGCTTTGGAGTTTTCCACAGGGGTGGCGTCTTTGCTCAAACGCACAATCTCCTGAGACAGAACTTCCAGATCCTGCAAGACAGACCAAGAATTTAAACGTGATTCTAATGAAGAGTACAACATTGAAAATATGTGTTAGTTGCTTACTGTAAATGTTTATTTACAGTTCCTCCCTCCTGCTAAGCTTTACACATTAGTTTGAAAGCAGCCCAGAATATTCTGCCGAATATGTGGGTTTTAAAAAGAAGAAAGGAGCGAAGGACCCATTAGGCAGAAAGGCCAAGTTCAGCTGCAATCTTACATGGTATTATACTCTCATTCTCTCACAAAGAAAACACACACTCACACACACAACAGCAGAGGCAATGCACCGTGTGCTCACTCTAAAGCAAAAAAGCCATCAAATATTAAGTGGGCTGTTTGTTTCTGGGCTGGCGGCCCCAACTGCCAGTAAATATTCATGAGGTGGTTGCTCGCTGGATTAGAAAAAGACTTCCAAAGTCCACAACAGTAGACGGTGGCCATTTTGGTCTGTAGTTATGGCTTCCCCATTGATAGTTTGATCTGAAAAAGCATGCTAAAATTCCCCCCAAAATTAAAAGAGATCTATCTCAATTATATAAAGTACATCTAAAATTATACAGTTTATTTTGTTTAAAGTAAACCTTTTTTATTATTTCTAACTGAAATGATGCACATCCTTCCCAATTCTCATTACAATACTGAAAAAAAAGAAAAATGACTAACTTAAATTGAAAATATTTATATATCATAGTAGCATGTCGCACTGCTTAATGTAAATTTAATTTACTTAAATAAAACTTGCTGTAAAAATACTGTATTATAAAACAGATAGTTCCAGTCGTTGATTCTGATTGGCTGAGTCAATACAATCTTACACATTTGTTATCATTTCTGTGTTGCTTGGCAACAACTTTGTTGCAACCACAACCGATTCTGAGGCACTACAGCAAATGTGTTTGGTGGAACAATACTGTTTTTATTAAAATCATTACACTTTATTTGCTCTGTTTTATTTTGTGAAATCTTCCTATGTATATGGAATAACCGTTTTACAAAAGCTATAAGTCCCGTGAAGCCATGGTTTACGGTGAACGTATAAGGGGGTTTTAGCAAAGTCTCTTTAAGACAAGTCATGTGACTCAGTGGCCATCTTTCAAACGCCTCTCGGGCATGCAAGTGCAGCTCCTATCTCTTTGTATGGGGAAACATCAAATTCTCCAAAACTTATGCTTATGATTAAATTTCATATTTGAAATCACCAAGGAAATCTGACATCAACTGTGTCATAAACGTTGTTTCCTTTGCTCAAATAGCATTATAAAAAGCACACGTCTCAGAACGCTATTTCTATAGCAACCGGGACTTGTAATGGCAGCTGCAGCGACACGCTAACTTTACTGATTAGCGATTGGCTCTTTCATTCAAAAGGCGGGGCTTCCTGCAATTGAGTGTCCATGTTGAGCGTTGCATTTTTCCCCATTGAAAACCATATGAGGGACACGTCTTGGATATTCTATAGTCTTTGGTTTTAGTAACTCTGCTTTGCATCTAGCCTAACAACGCCCCTTAACTGTTATAAATTCAATGTAAACCAAGGGTTCTTGGGGCTTATTGCTTTATTTTGGCAATGACAATCTAATGATAATTAAAACTGAGTATATAATTTTTAATATAATAATGGTAATTGGGGAAAAAAAGTCAAACAAATGTTACAACAGATTGTTACTGTAAAAATACTGTATTACAGTAATGATTATAATCACTGAGATTATTGAAAATTATTTTTAAAAGTCTAACAAAATGAAAATGATGCAATTAAAATTAAAACTGGGCTGTGGTTGGGTGAATAACTCATGAAAATGTTTATTTAAAAAAAATTATGTTTCAAAAGACTTGTATCATAACTTCCAGCCTTTTAAAATGATCAGGCTGGTTGCATAAACTGCTAAGACTAGTTTTAAGTAAGTCAACTAATTTGTTTTCCTCAATACTGCTTATAACTTTCTAAAGGCAAAAAAGGTTGATTGACCTAATCTGAATCCAAAAATTAAAACGGATTACCTCTTGGCTAACTGCTCATTTAATCAAATTAGCTCATAAAACACAGTCTTAACAGTGCTATGTTAATGCAACTGAACCCTGGGGACAAATGTATCTTGGTGTCTTTTGCCTTGTAAAGTGGCATCAGTGTGATATAAACTTCAAAAGCACTTAACAAGGGTTTTGATGGTGTGATGAACACCATGAGAGACAGAGAGAAAAACAGGAAGCTTTGTAGAATGTCTTGATCTGCTGTAGATATTAAGCATCTCCAGATTTTTCTCATCTTGTCTGCAGGAAAAACGAATCCTTAATCTGCTGTTAATGAGCTAGATGCATCATGGGCGTTCACTGCAGGATCGTTTTCCAGTGCGTTTCTGTATCGAACACCACCCACAACAACACAAGCTGCAGCATTCAACACGTTTAAGTGCATGTAATCCAAAGCATGAGGATGGCTAAAAATTCAATTATCATCATGATATATATATTGTTAAGGCTTTTAGCTATGAAACACCACTATGAAGTTACTACATTTAGTAATGATAATAATCCAATAAAACTATTCCTCTTCCAACTACAGTTGAGTCTGAGTGTTTACATGTGTGCACATAACAAACATATTTTAAGTGTTAAATTGCAAACATGACCAGTACTAAGGTTGACCAGACTAGATCCTTCATAAGATGCTTAAGATGTTTGTTCATTTAGAATTGTCGATTTAGAAAGGTTTACATTGCAGCAAATTTTCTGTTCTTAGTTATGGTTAAGCTTTGCAGAGGGATCGTCACTCCATCTTGGTCTTAGTTTGCATCGTTTTATCTCTGCCAAGGTTACGGCAGGGTGTTTTTGTAACCTACAACTCCCCCTGGGCACCAATACACACACATACACAAGATGCACTCCGCCAACATCCAGACTGTCTCCAGGCCTCACATCGGCTCAAACGCCCCCTCAGTTAGGATTTTATTTGCATTTACAAAACAGAGCACCATGCATCACACATTGGTGCATTAATAAAGAATTCAACGAATGTGAAGTGGCAGGTGTGCATATATAACGTCTCTGAATGTGGCTCATCCAATCAAATGTATAATGTATTACTTTTGCGAGTCTTTGTTTTTAACTCGAGGCTTACATAACGTGAAGATGCTGTTTTTTTATATGAATAGTCTTCTGGTTTGTATCCATCCACTTCCATTTAAACAGAGAGGAATAACATGAAGTACCTTCCAATTCTTATTTATTTAAAGGGGTCATACGATGCTTTTTTAAAGATCATTATTTTGCTTATTTGGTTCAACAGAATATGTTGACATGCTTTAATGTTCAAAAAACACATTATTTTTCAAATACTCTACATTATTGTAGGTCCTCTGTGCTGCAACCTCTGTTTTCTACAAAGTCCCTCCTTCCAACAAGCACAGTCTGCTCTGATTGGCCAACTGACCCAGTGCATTATGATTGGCAAAACACCTAACATCAACACTAACTGGTTTTACTGAAACCACGCTTTCTTTCTTTGTGTGAACATTTGCAGCATGGCAGCATTACGCAAATATTTCCACATAATGACATAGACGTGGGGGTGTGTTTGAATGAGCCATATTTTTTTTGGGGGGGGGGGGGGGGCAGAGTCTTTAATTTGATGAGGAACTTGGATTTGAGACTTTAGTCTTTGCAACTTTACAGATCTTCTGTATGCACATATCTGCATGCATGTATCATATGACCCTTTTGAATCACTTGATTATACAAAAATAGATATTTATTACTATATGTTATGGTTATGTTATCTTTAAGACACTTTTGGGTTTCATTTTCAGTCAAGAAAAACACATTGTGATATATACCATACGCATATGCATTTTAGCAGACGCTTTTATCCAAAGATGGAAAGGACAGGAATAGTTATATTTTGATATGTATTCAAATAGAAAAAAAATATATAATATTTCACAGTATGACTGTTTTTACTGTATTTTTAGCAGATAAATGCGGCTTGGTGAGCATAAGAGACTATAATATTACAGCACATATAGTTTTTAATATAATTCAAACAAACCAACACATGGCTTCACTACAGCAACAAACCAGCCATTAACTATGTGCGGCTCTGGAAATATCAAGAGGGGTGTGAGAGGTTAATTGTCATTAGTCAATCTGTGTGACGGTGTAAATCCCATCAAACGCATCACCCTGCTGGCTGCCTGACGTGCACTTTCTATTCCTGCTCCTAGAAACGTTTTAGCATTAACAACACGCCCACCCTCTGCTTGCTGATGAATAAGACCTCTCAGTGGAGTCTCAGGACCATATGACAGGAAGCCACCTACACACACACACACACACACACACACAAACGTATGATCACACAGTCTGCCGATCACGCTGTAAGAGCAACTGCAGGTGGAAAACTCATGGTCACTTCACCTCTACTCACCTGAATGAGTCATTGCTCAACACGGTTCAGCTCTTTATTCCCCATGAAGCATCAAATGAAAGTCTGAATCAAATGAAAGATATGCCAAGGAACTTGGCCATTGCTAATAGAACTCACTTGACATCTGCACTTTTTTTTGCACTTGCACTTTGAGAAAAATTTGGCATAATGTGTAAAATGGAGTATTGCAACAAAGTATTTAAATTTGATCTTTTGCTTAAACAGCGTTTGCTTTTTCAAATTGCAGATACAAAAAGTGTGAACAGCAAGTAGGTACAAAAATACAAATATTTTCAACTTTAACCTTAAATTTGAAAAGACTATAAAATAATAAAATAAAATAATATCAAAACTTTAACTGGACACTGCAGGTTCAAATTATAATAATAAAAATGAGAGAAATTACAATTTAAAATATTAAAATGGAAAATAATTCCTCTATATTGTAATATTATTTCAATATATTAATAATATTAATAGTGGCATTTTTACTGTACTTTTATTAAATAAATACAGCCTTGCTGAGCGTTAGAGACTGTTATTCTAATCTTACTTAATATATTTTAAGTATTTCCATTAAACTTTAGCCTTACATTTTAAAGGAAATATAAACGTCTACAAAATAAAACTATTAAATGAAAAAAAAGAAATAAAAACAAAACAAAATTAAAATTAAAATAAAACAAAACGATGTATAACTTAGTTGAAGAAAATAAAGGATATAAAAAGAAGTGAAAAACTTTAGAAATGTACAAATGACAAGAGCGCTATCTTTGAAGCCCTGCAATGATGAGGAAAACTTAAAAATATATAGTGAGACAGAAGCAGATTTTTTTATTTTATTTTGTTGTAATGTACAAATTCTGATATCTACTGAGCTTTCTTGTAGGTCTATAGGCAGTTTCTGTGTGGGCCTAAACTCGTCTTTCAAAAGAAAGTTTTATATTCAACCTAAACTGACCTTGATCATTAAAGCTTGTCTTTCCCACCCCACACGGCTGGCCTTCCCTCTCTTTACCTTCTGTAGGTGCATGTTCTTTGTCAGTTGCTCCTCCAGCATATTCTGCAGCTTTTTGTTCATCTCACGCAGGTTCTCGTCTCCAGGTTTTACCAAGTCCCTCAGCACAGAACTCAAACCTCCTCGTTCACCCTGAGCACCATGGGCCACTGCACCTCCTCCGGATACATCTGAGAGACAGAGAGAGCAGAAAGGTGCGATTTTAGAGACGGCAAACCTTCTAACACCCCGGCCTGTGCTTTTTAACCATGTTTTTCCCAGTAATTTCTCAACATCCATGAATAAAGATGATCTCTATCAGGGGGCCATTAGTGTCTGCTGAGTGAATACGGAGTGCTTGCGTTTGGAGGAAAGCATTTCGAACAGCTCTCGCCTCGCACGCCACAACATTTACGAGCACCTCGAGTGCAATCATCCGCAGCAATGACGAAAAGCCGTGCAAGTCTTAAAGCTGGCAAATAAACACCGCTGCACATTCACGAGAGCTGTCGAGAATGAATTCTAGCTTTCAGGAAATTCAAACCCTGGTTAAGGTAGAGAGGCTGACAGTAAGGATGGAGTCAAGTTAAAGGCAGCACTGACAAGGTCTGCTGACAGGGTTCATGAGAGTAACACGCAACCACAGAAGTAACAGTAAGCAGGGGACATCGGTCTGGGGTTGTAACTGGACAAGGTGGTGTGTTAAAAAATGAAAGATGTTGCTTGCTTGATGATTAATGAATGCGAGTGAGTGGAAGGAAGAGCTGAGGTACTGGGTTGCCTGCTTAAAGTCAGGCTACTAAGATATCGTCAGGTTAATAGTGAACTGTCAGATAGTTTAGTGGAGTTTTTCTTCTGAGGGAGGACAGGGAATCGAGCTGGCCAGACTCTGCATGTCAAGGGCAAAAGCAATAAGTTCGATCGGGATGCTTCTCTCTCGGTTTTCACTTCATCTGGGTGAGTGGAGACATTCAAGGTCAGCTCAGCAGCGTGTCCCTAAACGGTGCTGTCAAATAACCTCTTACACCTGTGGTCTGATGATGGAGCACATGGGAAATGTGCCACTACCTGCGGGTGTTTAAATGCAGTTCACAATAAAATCTCTGTGGAAGCAAATACATGTTTTATTATGGGGAAAGAAAGACAATGGGCTATAGCTAGTGCTACTAAATTCAAATAAAAATAATTTAACAAATAAATTCATTTAAAATAAATGTAAAAAAACAAACAAACATTTTTTAAACATTTTATGATTCCAAAACTAACATAAAATTTTTTTATTACCCTTAAATAAAAAAAAAACTATATAAAATCATAAATATAAAATACAATACAAAAAAAAAAAATTGAAAACAAAATGTATAAGAACGTGTTTTGTATTTATTTTTTGTAATTAATGCTGTATGTTGTGTTTATTTTTTTTATAAGAATATTAATTTATGCTGTATGGTAAGTGGTTCAGACTGCAATGATGCGAAAAGCAGGGGGACAGGAGCAGATATTTGCTAAAGAAAAACCAAAACTAAGCAACTGAATGAAAAAAGTGCAAAAACTAAGCTGAAATAAGAAACTACAGGTATAATAAAAAAAATACAATTACATTTTTCAAAAGTTTAATTTCCCTGGCTATAGCTGCCACTTCAGTAACAAAAAAGAACCGATTATATACGTTTCAGGAACAGTATTATGCATATCAAGTGGTGCAGAGTAACCTGGATTCTTAAAACATTGAGTTGCTCAAGCGACTGTGACCTGTTCTCATGACAGGCCATGTCATAGTTAGCGGAGGAGCTTAATGTATTGTTACATCAGTATATCAAGCTAAGCACTAGCAATCTCACGCCTCTTTAACCTTATTAGATTGGCTCAAGAATAGCGTATATGTGTGGCTAACAGTAGAGCCTCACACGTGTTCAACATTAGCGCAGCACACGAGCATTGCTAGTCACGGAGAGCCGATGCCATAGCCCAGAGCCATGAAAATGAAGTAGAACGTGATGCACCATAGCTAATTGAGATGTTAACTTCTCCCCCCAGAGGCCTGCTCAACCTTTGAATGCATAGCTTTAAGTGTTGAAGGCCATGAATGACATTTGCCTGGCCCCTGAAGCCTGACCATAAACATCACAAGGTGCAAAGCGCAGTCTTTGCTCTTTATCTGGACTATAAGATAATTAAACTTGTCAGCTTACCACAGAAGCATTAGATGAACACTATAGCCGGTGAATATTTCCAGCTCTAAAATGCCAGACATATAAAGTATCGCTGTGTGCTATGATTTTGATGATGCAGAAAACACGGGAAACACAGGAAACGCGGAATCCAGTCACTAAAACAATTTACTGTATAACAAGGAATGTTACAGAATTTGCCATATTTTGTTTGGATAAGTATGTGAATATTATACAGCAAAACACTATTAACTACACACATACTGAAGCATGCTGCTCCCTTAATATATGTGTACATGAACATGAGCATTTTACGGTTTCTTAAAAGAAAAAACTATCATCATATCATATACAAATAGAAACCTAAAAGTTAAAATAATTACAATAAAATAATAAATAATTAGAGATGGTTTTGATTATTAAAATTTAACGCAACCATTAAAATATAATCCAGAAAATTAATGGAAACAGAGTTTGATAAAAATGAAACTTATAGCTTAAAAACATCCTTGAATAAAAATTATAAAAGTAATAAAAAATTAAGTAAAAATCAATATTACTAATTAAATTAACTTTACGATACATATTTTCATGACCCAGAACCAAACTAATAAAAAAAGATATAAAATAATAAAATGGTCATAAATTAATTTTAGAGGTTTATAAATGGTATCTTTTAAAACTAGAGTCTGCAACATAACGCCTACATAAAACAAGAAAGTGCCACTGGATAGCAGTCAAATATTTCAAATGCAACAACTTAACATACATAAAAACTGAAACTAAACCATTTGAAAACAAACTACACCAAATTGAAAGGACAAATTGCTAAACTAAAATTATAACTGTAATACATCTGATGTTACTATAATGGAAAGGAGAATGGATAAAGTTTGCAATTCCATGTCGCAGTACTGAACCTTTTTTTTTTTTTCTAAACTTGTCCTGTGTCCTTATCAACATCCACTGCTTAGCATAGAAGACAAATAGCCCATTACAACCAATGAACTTCTTCATTAGAATTCTATTAACATCTGCAGTAGGGAAATCACAGGCTTCATCTACATCTCCTTTCACCACGGCGTAATTCCCTCCCAGTAAAAACAACTCGCACTGAAGTTAATGCATATGACTCTTTAGGGAACAAGATGAGCAAATCCTTCGCTGGCTACATCAATGTTTGTGCTAATAACATTGCAAATGGAAAAATGCACACCTGTGTGTAACCAGTAGTTCTTCTATTTTTATCAGTGTCATTAATTCTAATTTGCTGGAGCATAGGGGGCGAGCACTCTATGGAGACACTTTGATAAATCCACAAAGGAGATTTACAAAGAGGACTCCCTGCTCTAACGGCTGGAAAATGCCAGGGCGATGACTTTCAAAGGTGTGGAATGGCACCAGGCGATCTCACAGACGGACCAGCAGGGCATGTGAACCTAAGAAGCCAAGTCACGGAAGCAAACAAAGATGCTGGATATAAGGTAGACTGAAGGCACGCAGATGTTCCTGACTCACGACTCAGGGGATCCCTGATCACACGCTCGGCTGGACTACATCAGAACAGTGCTGAGGTCACAACCTGCAGAGAATATAGAGGGATTTGACAGGGTTGTGTAACATTAAGAACTTCATTGAAAAAGCCTTTTAAATTCCAATTTGGTTACTCTGAAAGTTATTTTAATTTAGGTATCAATATATTTTGAATGTAGTAAAGTAGATTTAAGTTCACTCAAAAAAAAATTATTCTGTTATTAACTACTCATCCTCATGTCGTTCCAATCCCCGACCTTCATTCATCTTCAGAACACAAATTAAGATATTTTTGATGAAATCCGAGAGCTTTCTGACCCTCCATAGACAGCAAAAACAACAACCACACTTAAATAAATAGTGGTAAGGACATCATTGTAATAGTTCATACGGTATCAGTAGTTCAACCATAGATTTATGAAGCCACAAGAATATTTTTTGTGCGCTAAAACCCCCCAAAAATAACAGCTTTATTCATACATTTCTTCTCTTCTATGTCAGTCTTTGATGGGTGTTTATGACTATGCAAGGTCAGAAAGCTCTCAGATTTGGTTGAACTAACTGAATTCAAATTTTAACTCACGAATTTGATGGAAGCCAATTCTTCAATTCTGAACTCTGCACTACTCTAGTACTTAACAGTGGATTTAGAGCGAAAATCTCCTACTGCATGTGAGAAGAAAAAGATAAGTGAACATAGTTCAAGTGGAATATCACACCAACCAGAGCTTGGCCTTGAAAAATGTCCTCTTCAGGCTTTGAAGCACCAATGCAAGATAACAGCAAGCATACAATTACCATGTGAATCCCACAGAAACGCTGGCCACTTCTTAGCAAGCCTCATTGGGAATCTCCTCAGGCCGGTGCAGGAGTCAGCAATCTTGAATCAGTCAAACTGGCAGATCCAGCACAGCGGCTGCAACCTCTCAGCCATCTCTCACTGGAGACACAGCACTTAACTGAAACCTCTGCCAGGGGCAGAACAGGCAATTTAATCTCAACAACAAGAATTCTTCCTGTTTGCAGCCATGTGTTTTTCCCAGTTACAGATGTGACCCCTTCTTTCGAGGGATCTATGTGGATATTGATGATCTGTTCTTCACATATTAGTTCTTGAAACCTCTGCAAGCAGAGTGCCCATTAGAACCCACTCCCAGTGGTGTAATTCGCTCCAAAGTGGATCAAATTAGCTTGTAGAGGGAAGAAAAATAATTCTGCTGTGACTCAAATTCACTCCCATTATCTCAGTGGGTTCTGGAGCTATAGGGCACACGATAAGGATAGTTTCTTCCTTAAATGATGCAGCAGGAAGAAGCTGGAGTACACTGAGAGGTTAGCTTACTTCACGCTTCGGTAGAGGTCTAAAAAAGGGTGCAAGTCGGCAGGCAGAGGGTTTCCGGACTGCAGTGGTGTCTCACCCAAGCTGACTCCTTCCAGTAGCACTTAGGCGGCGTGTAGGCCATGCACACATGACTGCGGCATGTTGCTGAATGGCTGGTTAGTGGAGGCTGCGTAAATAAACCATCCTACAGCTATCTTACAGCACACATGCAGAGTACTACAAAAACATAATTTACAACATTTATATTGCCAATCGTGGATGACGTTTTCAGCATTTGTCTTAACGAACACGGGATGATCCTAGGGTTGCATTGCCAGGAGCATGTGCCCTGAAATATCCTGAATATGAGCTGTGGGACTCATTTGCATAATGACGCCAACCAAACGTTAAAAAAAAAAAACTATTGTGTCTTTTATAGAACTTTCTATGCAATTCACGATTTAACAAAAATGTTGCGGTAATATCTGGCAAGTGAAGGGTCAACAATACCCCCAAGGTGGCATACATCCTGGGGTTTGTGGGACTGATCCAATGTCACAAGCCAGACATCTGGGATAACTTTTGTGTAATCCGCAGCACCTTCTATTCAAACCCCACTTGGAACGGAGGAATATTGCAAAAAGTTCTGGCAAATGAAGGGTCAACAATACCCCAAGCTGGCATACATCTGGCTTATCTGAGGGCTCCTTGACTTGCCATTTCCTCAACACGTTGGCGACAACGGAAACCGCTACTGACTCAAAAGGCTACGTCTGGGATAAAATGTTGCACCGTTTCATTTGTTATATCACTGGCATGAATTTACGGCAAGCCGCACTGGTGTAGGGATAAAAGAGAGGGAGGGGAGAGAGGACAGAGGAGAGGAGACAAGAGGGGTGCTCAGTCTTTTCGCTGCATTATTGAGGATGAGTGTTGGGTTCACTGAGGCATGTCGGCATTCTGAATCATTTACATCCTGATAATGTCAGCTCTCATCTAGTGCTGCTACCTTCTGCATCCTTTCTTCATTTTTCTATGGAGTCTCCACTTCCCCATTTTTTAATTTCTCTGAGTCTATCCTCAATTTTTCTACGAAATGAAGGATCGTTTCCAATGCTATTCAGAAAGACTATCCTGGTTAGATCTGAACCAGATGGAAACGGTTAAACAGGAGATTTGCAGCCACATTAAAAATCTAATTGGGCTGCGATGAATAGTATAAATGGAATGTGGGCACATACATCAGATTTTTTCAGAGTTTATACTATAACATTGTTACCAAACAACATTCTCAACCTTCACCTCTCTACAGATATCTATAATGGGCAAAAAAAAGTGTCTTTACATGATCACGCTTGTTTTGTAAGCTCTACCGACAACCCAAAAGAGCAGAGATCTTAAACTTTTATAGCACAATATTTACAATTAGACGACACCAACCTTAACGGAATCTAGTCTGCCATTAAATGTTAAATCAGTCAGTCATGAAATTAAAACAGGAGAACACATGGGGGGGGGGGCAGACGCAACATTACCACCTCCACTCTGTTTGTAGGGAAACACAAAAGAAGCCTTGCTTTAAATGAGGCAATAAATAAATAAATAAATAAGATACAGGATACAGATTGCAGGATACACAAAAGCATTTTTGCTAATTCATGTTTGTTCATAATACGCTGGCTAATGTTAATTTATAAAACTTGAAATGTTAAAATGTATTAGTATGAAATAACATTAAGATGGATTAATGGATTGAAAGTATTATTCATTGTTAGCTCACGATGCATTAAGCAATATTAACAAATTGAAACGCAAGTATCACAAATATAAAATTCACACAAATTTTACATAAATCTAAAGTTTCTAAGGATGAGCTTCCAGTTTAAGGCTCTTTGGCAGTTGAAAAGTACCAGTGCTATTTTCTCATGGGAGTTTTTTCTTTGTGAGTTTGAGTGCACAAATCCAGTGCTTTAGGCCAAACTTCTATGAGAGAATCCCTGCCAATATTATCGAGTTTGACTGTTTTCATGCACACAAGCAAACCAAGCTGTCAAAATTTGATCCGGATGGTTCCAAATTCTAAAAACGGGTCACGATGTGTCAGAACAGTATTTGGTCCACAGGAAAAGTGAATTTTACTGGAATTTCACAAAGAAAGAGTGCTAGACAGAGTTCATAGAAAGAGAGTTTATAGATAACTTTCTGTGCAACATCTATGATAATAATTTTAAACCAATAAAAAAAATAATAATAAATTTAAGGCAACATTCAATCAAAGTTAACCTATTGACCATTCCGTCACTACAGAAAATTGTAAAACCATCCGTTTCAGAAAGACATGTAGCACTAAAAAAATACATATGAAAAATAAAATTCGTTAACTAAAGTAAAATAAGTGGCAGCTGTGGCCTAATGGTTAGAGAGTTGGAGGTTCGAGTGTCAGTGCTGGCAGGAGTTGTCGGTGGGGGTGAGTGAATGAACAGCGTTCTCTTCCACACTCAATACCCATGGCTGAAGTGCCCTTGAGCAAGGCACTGATCCCCTAATTGTGCAATTGTGCAAAATCCCTGGGCACTGGAGCAAATAGCTGCCCACTGCTCTGGGTGTGTGTGTGTGTGTGTGTGTGTGTGTGTGTGTGTGTGTGTGTGTGTGTGTGTGTGTGCGTGCGTGCGTGCTCGCACTTGGGTTAAATGGTGAGCACCAATTCCGAGTATGGGTTACCATACTTGGCAAATGTCGCGACATTCACTTTTAAATCCAATAAAGAGCAACATAAGAATAAAACACAGTAGTCTGCACTCATATCGCCCTTAATAAAAAAAAAAATGTAATATTATTTTCAGCTGCAAAGTGCTTTTTTTTAAGAATATCTAAATAAAACATTTAGCTGTATTCTATTCAAGTATGAGTGCCGCTATAAAAATAAAACAAAAAAACATACTGTAAAATAAGAGGGGAAAATTATATCTGCATCAGCCTAAACAGCCTTTCATTTTTAACAAATCTGTACTGTTGAATAGTGTAGGATCTTTATCCACGTTGACACAACAAAGTGACAACCACATGTTGATACTCCTTCGAATAAAATCACAATCAGTATCACGGATCACATGACCTCATCTGTAAACCTACACATCAGGTGCTTTCAGAAAACAAGCATGTCTGAGGCTGTGAACAATGATAAAGAGGGAGAGAGAGAGAAAGTCACTCACCTCTTCGGCTGTCCATGACGTACGTCTCAATAATGGCAGTCTTTTTACAGATGTCATCGGCCATTGAGGCACAGCTGACCTCCAAGTGTTTCACCTGAACAGAGTGCACAAAGATAAGACCTGAAATAAACTGCTACACACACAAAGTGTGTGATAAACCTGATATGGAAGCACACAGGTGTGGCCACTGTGATCACTGCCACTGTGACTCGCTTTAGCTTAAAAAAAATAAAACAGTACGAGTCTGTACTGAGTCTGTAAGATTTTTTTAAAATGTTTTTGAAAGAAGTCTCTTCTGCTTATCAAAGCGGCATTTATTTCATCAAATGTACAGTAAAAACAATTTGTAAAATATTATTACAACTTAAAATAACTGTTTTTATTGGAATACATTTTAAAATCTAATTTATTTCTGTGATGCAAAGCTGAATTTTCAGCATCATTACTCCAGTCTTCAGTGTCACATGATCATCCAGAAATCATTCTAATATGCAGATTTCCTGCTCAAGAAACATTTCATATTTTGATCAAAGGTGAATATAGGGCTGCTTAATATATATTTTATTTTTGTGGAAATTGTAATATTTTAAATATTTTTTGATTATTGGAAATTTCTAAAGAATAGCATTCATTTAAAAATGTTCTAAACGTTTAATTCATCCTTGATGAGTAAAAGCATTAATTTCTTTAAAAAAAAAATTCTGACTATCCCCAAACTTCAATGGTAGTGTTTATGAGTGAAAAAATAATTAATAACTAAATAAATAAATTACATTAATAAATTAAATTAATTGAACGTTAATTTAAACAACTATTTTATATTCAATCTGAAGTTTAAAAATACAACCTTCCTATATGACATTTTGTGAAATCCAGATGAGTTATGAAATAACATGCCTAATGTAACTGACATGTTAGAGCTTAAGGTATCACGTCCCTTTGAAGCAGAAAGACTGATGTAAGTTGTCAAAGCCCTAACAACATATTTCCACTCCAATAGTTAATAACCAAGACCGATCGATTAAAATGTGAAAACATCAATACCTGCGTGCATATTTCATGATAAAGAGACACAATTCAGCACTTACAGCCCCCAATGGAGCCCACATGGCCGGGTGAAGGTTTGGTGCAGTACTGCAAACCTGGGCTGTTCCACAAGAATTCATCTTTTCCTAGTAACATGAGACTACAATACTGGTTAAAACGTCATACCTTCTCCTCCAGCATCCACTTCTCCTGCTGGACCTCGGCAAGTCTCTGGAAGAGCTCACTGACCTCATCATCCGAAAGGTCAGCAGGACGCTGGGACTGAGGGCTGCTGGTGTTGGACTGTGGAAAGAGTAACAAAACTTCATTGAAAGTACGAAAAGACCAGCTAATACCAACATGAATGTTTAAAAACAGCATTCACTGTAGTGACAAAAACATTATATTTCCTAAACTTGTTATATGTTCCACAGAAGCCAAAACGTAATGAGGGTTGTTACTGTTAACTTAAGCTACTAAAAATTTATTTTGGTTAATTGAAATAAAGCTGAAATAAAATTGGCTTGCGCCAGTGCAAACCCTCATTTGGCTTTAAAAAAAATACTGTCAGTTTTTACTAAAGACACGCAGTGGGATATTAGCATTGAAAAGGTGTGGACAGTTATTTTTGCGACTCATTTTTTTAATTATGCCTTTGTAGGAGTTTCCCCTATCTATCAGTAAATTTCTGGGAGGAGAGTTAAGACTGCGCAATTAATCAAATTTCTAATCACAATTAGAATTATGGATGCCACAATTATGAACAATTTCATAATTGTTAAAAGCGGAAATTAATCGTTCAAACTGTTACTCTTTGTAGATTGCGCTGTTCAATATGGAAACAAGATGTTGCGCCGGTGTTCTTTAATGAACACCTTGTCAGTAAATCACATTCAGAATTTTTCACTTTATGGAATTGCGCTCAAAGACTTATATGCCCTAGAACTAAAATGAAGAAATGTGCCTTGACAACTAATTGAAACTAATTTAAGTTTAAGTACTAAAGCTAAAAATAGTTCTAAAGAACCGAAAGTGCAGTACTATTGTACTAACTTTACTAAAAACTAAAACTGAAATATAAATTAAAAGCTAAACAGACAAAAAAAAAAAAAGGTTAATTCAAAATATTAATAAATAGTACTATAATTGTATTTGAACAATATTAAAATTACACTGTCATGCAGGTTTAGAGCGAGATAATTGTATGTTTTTGTGAACTATCCCTTTGAGACTGCGGTAACTTTACATTGTGTCGTTTGACGTCACATGAAAGTCACAGGAAGGATTTCCACCAGTCTTGTACGTGTGGTGGTCCTATTCTGTCCCTCAGTGTGTTTCAGGACATTTCAAGGAGCTGGAGACGAACCAATCAAATGAAAGTCGACTCGTCCCACAGACTCACAGTCCCCTGCGTGTACTATTTTCGTCCCATGAGTCTCATTTTGCCTCTGGCTGCAAAAAAAAAAACTTCCCTTTACTGAAAGGCTGATGACAATTCTCCTTAAACAAATCTCAAACACGCCTGATATGAATTATGTTTCAAACTGATGGCATAAAATGGGAGTTGAAAGTCAACTAGATGATTCATGTCTGAAGCATTATTCGCAAACATTGAAGTACAAGTTTCATCACGAAGTTTAAAACTTCATAGCTTTAGCAAACAGAAATAATTACTCAAATGCACCACAAAGTTTCTGTTTTTCTTCACCAAACCACACTCATGTCCCTCAAGATGGTCCAGCATGTCACAACAACCATGATTTTCTCCCCTGGTTCTTCACAGGAACAGTATATTTCTGGAACTTACACTGTTCGGGAGTTTATTAATAGCTTCTCGAAGAAGGAAATGCTTCTGGGAGACGGAGAAAAAGAAGCGTCAACTGTGGCCCCCAGTGGGCGGCTCTACCTTACTGGTGCTGGGAGCCGAAGCCCCATCTTTCATGATCTCTCTGTAGCTGAAGGAGGAGATGCTACTGCTGTCACCCGTCTGCTGCGTACGGCTCGGCGAATTGATCTCAGACAACACCAGCTCCTCCAGACCTGCAATGCATACATGACGCAAAAAGAGGAATATTTTAAGAGCATAAATCACCAAGCGCTGTAGGTGCACTAGAAGACAGTAACTTAACTCCATAAGTTTAAGAATACTAGCTTGCTGTCATGACAAGCCTTTATGCTAAATGGAAATCCCTGCATCAATTTCTAACATATGCCGGTAATTTCTCTTTGAGAAAGTGTGTGTGGACTTTTAGACCCTTCTGAACATTTGACAAAGATAAAGCTCCCTACTTTAAAATGTCTGGTTCTAAACTTTCTGTAGCGTAACCATTAAATATTTAGTAAACATTAAATTATAAATGGCTCAAAAGAGGAATGCCCTGGCACTGCCAACAATCTACAGAGAGCAAATGCACGTATGCATGGATCTGTAGCACATTTTTAGAGGGGCTCCATCAAATATTTAGCGCACCCGCCTCTTCCTCCTTGTGTGTGTGGGGTCCATCCCCCCAGGAGTTAAAGTTTTTAAGGAACAAACAAATGAATACACCTAAAAAGTTTCTATTAAGTTGAGACGCTGTGTATTGATTTTGAGCCAGTATTCGACTGCTGGACTTTTGAGTTGCTCGTGTGGTCCAAACACTCAGATTTGATTATGAACACCATGGGGCAAAGGCATTATGTCTTGTGTTCATGTCCTGTCAAAATCACTAGCTTCCGAGCAGTACAACCCTTAGGTTTTTTTTTTAAATGTAATTTTTTTTTTATTCACACTTAAGTTCTTAAATCTACGTTATAAAGACGAGCATTGTGAAAAGCACTATACAAATAAAACTGACTTGAAGTCACATAAAACGGCAGCTAAATCAATGAAAAAAAGTGTTCCAAACTCCAAAAAAAATTATAAAAACACTTCATAAAGATGTTTTCTGTGACGTGTATTGTGAAAATCACTGATTACTTGACAATTTCATAACCCATTTTACACTATTTCAAATCGGATTTTAAAAAGTTCACCAAAATTCTCAACGATTTGAAATAACACCACAGTAACGTGAAAGAAAAACTACATTCATGCAATCTGCCTTCTGGAAAAACTACTTATAGTAATGAGCCGAAGCTGGAAAGTGAACTGCTCAACATCCCACAGGAACCTGATGCAAGAACAAAGCGGATGGGCTCTTTGGAATTCAATTCAGGTGGTAAGAACACGCTTTGGGTTTGTCTCATTTGTAGCAATTTGAAGTAGGGGCGGAGCCATCGTCATCTGCTGCCTTATTTATGCACAGCGCCACATATTTACTTACCTGCTTTAAATTTTTCATTCATGCCGTCCATGTGTGATGAAATAGTGACTGCAGAGCCTATAGCAATTTAAATCACCTGAGAGGGTGGTTGACATCTCTAAAAAGCCCTATTTCAAATACTAACAAATGCTTTTATATAATGATGGAGGGCTAGGTCTCAAAATCTTAAGTGGAAACATGAAGGGACAGAGAAAGTGTTAACCTGTGCGAGTCTTAGTGTTGGTTAGGATTTCCTGCAGGCGCTCCTGGAGTTTATCGGCTCTTTTTCTCTCCAGATGGAGCTGCCTCTTTAAGTCTTTCAGCTGCAGATATAACAAGACAGGCATTATTTTGACGTCTGATGGACATTTAGCAGACTAGACAAGTCTATACAGTGGCCCCAAATGTATTTGGACACTTAAGCCACACTGAAAGGGATAGTTCACCAAAAAAACTGGTAACTCTGGTATGAATTTCTTTCTTCTGCTGAATACAAAATATATTTTGAAGAATGCGTGTAACCAAACAGTTGATGGTCCGTACTGACCTCCACAGTATTTTTTTCTATTCCTTGAAGTCAATTAGGATTATTTGGTTACCCATGTTCTTCAAAATATCTTCATTTATGCTTAACAGAAGAAAGAAACCCATACAGTGTACAACTGAAACTGGAGGGTGAGTAGATGAAAACAATTTTCATTTTTGCATGAAGCACCCCTTTGAAAAATGTCTAGATATCACTGCATTACATAGGAAAACAGAAAATCATACATAGAAACAACAATTTCACATCAACTAAACATCCTGTCCATCCATTTTCCCGCAGTAGCACTACAAAATTCTTTTGTTTTCGTCGGAAGGATAAAAAGAGGGGAAGATGTATGAAATTTCATCCATTTTGTGGCCAAAATTACTTAGAGTAGGAAGGAAGTTCCCAGAGGGACTGCATTTGTAACCTAATAAACAGTGTTACTAATAAACAACGCCATAGAACAACTATAACCAAAACTTTATTGAGCTAAAAGTATGGACAGCTTCAGGAGCTGGAAACACACACACAATCAATGAACTGTCAAACCAGATTCTATTGAGGATACGGCTTCAGCGTTAATGAAAGCTGATCGACCCTCGTCAATGGGAGGTCTGGTTTCAGGTCTGTAGGGCAAAGAGGTGTCCTGTCCATCGCCTGGGACTCTTTTAATTCACTTTCTGGGAAATGGAGAGAGGGAAAGCCCTGACTCATCTCTTTCTCCTGGCTGGCTTGCCTACTTACCGCTGAACTACCTTTTTTCTCCAGGATTCTCTGTCCATCCACTGTATCTTTATTCTCCTGAAATACACACACAAAGGTCATTAGAGTTCATCGAATCCATCTTTATTTTAAAAACTATTGTTATTATATTCAAATAACTTTTCAGTTTAGTTTGAAATGTTTCAGTTACAGTTGAGTCTCTTTCATTATTACATATTTTAGATAATACAAACAATGTCTGAAGAACTGTAGAAAGCTAAAAAGTGCATTTCATTTTATTTACAGTGGAACTTCTATTGCAGAAATAATGTTTTGCAAATAATGTTTTATGCTATTATTATGGTTAATATTTATCATTTACAAACATTTAAATTAGGACTATCAAATCAATTAATCACACCAAAAAGGTTGGTTTAAATTATATGCATGTGTACACTATGTATAAATACACACACACATACATGTACATATTTAAGAAATATTTATATGTACTGTATGTATATAAACGGCAACTTTATTCTGGATGCGATTAATCAAAATTCATTGATTTGACAGCCCTAATTTAATTATGAATATACACTACAGCTAACAAGTGTAGGTTCAATAAGATATTTTAATGTTTTTTAAGTAAGTCTTACATGCTCAAGTTGCATTTATTAGATTTTAAAAAAATCATTGAAAACAGCCATATTGCAAAATGTTTTTACAATTCAAATGAACGATTTCCATTTTAATATATTATAAATGTAATTTATTCCAGTGGTGGAAAGCTGGATTTTACATCATTACTCCAGTCAGTGTCACATGGTCCTTCAGAAATGTTTTTAATATGCCGATTTAATACTCATTCAATACGCATTTCTTATTACTGAAAATAGATGCACTTCTTAAAAATTATTTGGAAACTGATACATTTTTTAAAGATTATTTGATGAATACATAGCTCAAATTAACAGCATTTATTTGAAATACAAAAATCTGTGCAGTGTATAATGTAGGTTATGATGCGTTAAAAATAAATTGAGTATTAATATCCAATAAAAATCATGACACAAGTAACATCAGAACAAAGTAAGTCCAAACAAACTATCCTTACAATATTCAGATCAGACAAGGAAACCCCAATTTTGGCACCAGATGCTCACACAAAGAACAACCTCATCCTACTGTTGAGTCATGCATCGTTCTTGAATCACATTTGAAATTATTGGTGTGCTCCAGCAATCACACCCCCATAATATCCTCCATCTGAGTTGTGCCTTATTTAGCATCTTAAAAACACATGGTTCTCATCACACTGAAGAACAAACGCTCCACCAGAGCTACTAGGAGAGCACATAGAATCCACTCTGTTCTCACACCTGTTTGAGTTTGCTGATTGTGTTGTTGAGTTCTTCTCTTTCTTTCTGCATCTCCGTCACTTGCTGTTTGACTGCCTCCACCTCTGCAGCTTTAGCCTAAGAAACGGCGAGAGGATTCATTCAAGTGATTCTGTAGCTCAAGTGGTAGAGCATTGCGTTAGCAAGCGCAAGGTTGGGGGTTTGAATCCCAGGGAACACATGTTAGAAGAAATGCAATGTAAGTTGCTTTGAATAAAAGTGTCTGCTAAGTGCATAAATGTAATTTAATTTTAATTTAAATATACTGTGGATGGGTTCTGAATTTACTTCTTTAGTACATAGATTTGTCAGAATTGAAACATAGGATATAATATTACTGGTTAATATATTAACTATGAAGTCGACCCTTTTTTCCAGCCATTCTGTTTCCTTAAACTAAAACTAAAATATATATAAAAAGTTTCAGCCTGAACAAAACAATTCCGTTTGGTTATGTCAGCACAAAAGAAAAGTTCTAAGTTCTGTTCTCAAAATCTTCCATCAAAACAACTTCCTCTGCTTCTGAAAAAAAACTTTTGTTTTGTGCTGACATAACCAAGACTGTGCAGGCATTTTAAAAATAATATTAAACGGTAATATCATATCCAACTTTTGATGATCTAGGTGGATAAAATCATGTCAGGCCAGAGATGGACTGGCCATGTGGCTCAGGTCAGCAGAATCATAAATGAATCATCTACTGAAACCAAAGTAATTCTATGAGATTTAACCTTGGGTTTCCAGGACCTTATTGAGAAATTCTTTACTTTTAAGCACCTATGGATGGTAAACATATTTCATGCATTTCATATTGTCATTTAAGCTCATTATGTAAAATTCTATGTCAAGCAATCATCCATCAACTCAATGAGACGTGACAGAATTCTGATGTGTTACTTAGACTTGAATATGTATGAAGACACCAATGTGTTGTTTAGACAAGATCTGCTAAATATAGCTTTACCGCTCATTACTTCATCTTCTTTAGCTGACTGTACTCTGTTAAGTGCTGTCAAACACCAAATGTGTTTTTATGATCACATCCAAAAGTTTACCTCCAGCTGGAGTGTGTTAGCTTTCTGTAACCGCTGGATCTCTTCTGACTGCTCCAGTTTGTTCTTTTCTAGGGTCTCCTGCTCAAACCACAAACAAATCACATCAATCTCAAGTATAAATCACCCAGACATCCGAGAGCGTTATTTTAAAGTATTTTATAGTTCAAAATAAGCTAGAAATGCTCTTATATTGGAGTTTCAAAGACTATTACTTTCAAGTTTGAAATTTGTATTTTACTTTTAGATTTAAAACTTTAAAGTTGCAGACTATAAACTGTCCAATGATGAAAAGAATGCATTTTGACAGGATTTACATTAACGGCTCAATTTCTAACAACACATCCACTATATATACTCTTTGCCATTTGGCACTGTGTAGACTGTAACACAGTAATGACAAAAACAACACTGACATCATGTGGTCAGAATGATACTGATGTGGCCAGATGTAAACAACTAAAGACAGTTTCCATGGCTGTAAACACACAGCACCTCTGCTTCCTTGAGTCTGCGCTCAAACCAGCCCTTCGTCCCCTCCATAGACTGAACCTGAGCTTTCAACTCCTCCACATATGGCTGAAGACCCTGTAGCTCTTTGGTACGAGCCTGACAAAGAAGAAACACAACTGTGAGGAGAAATTTAGCAGATGGGTTTTCTCCAAAGTACACTTTGTACAGACACAATTCACCTGGAGAAACCTGAGGTTAAGTGCTTTGCTGAATGTTCACGTCTCAACCTACAATGCACAAAGGTTCTTACTCTCTCATCTCGTAGCTGGGAGCGGATCTCCTCTTCTGTGCGGTTCTTCTCCTCGTGGAGGCCACGGAGCTCCTTCTCATAGCGGGCCCTGATGCTCAGCACTTCCTTCTCATGCTGCAAGCGCACGTCGCTGAGCTCCTCTTTGTGCCGTGACTTCTCCTGCGCCATCTCAATGGCCAGTTCATCCAGCATGACCTTACGCTTATCCGCAGTCTGAAAGAGCAGGTGTTTAGACCGATCTCATTATCGCAATTTATTATTTTATATTGCAAAGAACATTAGAGACAAGCTTGCCTTTAAGCCCGTTGTCTTGCCTAAAGCTTTGTCGGTCAAGTTGCACCCCAAAATCTTTTTTTCATTTTATTATATTTTTTGAAGAATTAGTTAATTTTCCCCAAACAGGCATTACTATAAAAAAAAAAACACCAACATTTCTTTAAACTAAAAAAATGTTATGTCATGGTTCTATTTTTGTGCTGAATTTGATATGGATTTAAAAAGTGTGTTATATCAGAATAGTCTACATTACTACAGCATGTTTAATTCAAAAGGTCAGGGACGAAAATGATCACGTAAAACTGTAAAAACTGGTTTTGGTGCAAAAATCATAGATTCTAGAAAAAAAAAGAAAAAAAAAAAATATATATATATATAAATAAAAAATGTAAAAAAAAATTAAAATGGGAATATTCCAGAGCTCGTTTGTGGCTAAATCCGATTGCAGCTTTTACATTAATAAAGTCATTATGATGGTTAAAAGATCAGAGCATTAACTGATAGAAGAACGAGTAGTGAATTGACTCACTAAAGAAGCTTAAATAAAGATTGAGATAGTGAGTGCAGCAAACGTCAAAATACTTTCACCTTCTGCAGTGGGAACTGACTGAATTGTAAAAAAATGAGAAGGTAAAAAGAAGAATTGTGCGTGTCGTCACCTTTCTGGCCTCCTCTAACTCCAGCTGTAGCTTGTCCTTTTCCAGACCCAGTTCAGTGAGCTGCTCCAGAAGTCGACTGTTCGCTCGGTTCGACTCCTGATCAACAGTAGTCAAATGACTTTTATGAAGGCTCTGAATACACATGCATTGAAATGCATTGAATTTGGTTTTAAAGTTAACAGGTGCCAAAATACCTGTAGCTGTGAGTTGAGATCATCTTTCTGCGCCAGGAAGCTCTCCTGATCTGTGCGTCTCTGCTGAAGCTCTGCATTTAATGCCAGATTTTGCTCTCTCAGCAAATTCTGTTCCTGAGTCTTTACTGTTTGGATCTGTAAAAAACACACACAGAGTTCGACATATATACCCCTGGACATTATTTAAGTCTTATTCAGTCTGAATTCAGTACAGAAGTGAGAAAATGCCAACAGAAGACAAAGTAATAAGTGTACCCATGAGTGCTTTCAAGCTAAATATAAACTTTCATGCATAATGCAATACACATATTTAATGTATGAATGGGTGAACATACATATGCGCATGCAAAAAGAAATAAGGCTAAACAAAAACACATATAGACAAATACAGTATATTATTAATAGAAACTTTTTTTAAACTGCAGCCTTCGAGTGTTCTTGGACTTTGGTCTCATATTTTATACACGTTGTCAATTTAATTATTTACACCTATTTAAATATTAATATTTAGGTATTGCTAACAAAAGATAACGGGTTCGATTCCCAGGGAGTGCATGTACTAATGTAAATATATAACTTAAATTCATTGTAAGTCATTCTGAAATAAATAAGCATCATTATTTTGGCTTGTGAGCAATAAATTAAATATGCAATTTTGAGCTTTAGTTTTAAGTTATCATACAGAAACTTGCATTAAAGACACTAATCACACTGCGATTAGAAATTCATACAAAACAAGATTTTAAAACAAAACAAGGTAACACTTTATTTCAAGGTGCATTATTGTAATAACAATAAATTATGCATATTACTTCCAAGTAACACCAAACCCTAATCCTAACAATATATTAAGTACATGTTAATTAATATTACTGCATCCATAAATGTATAATTACACTGTAACAACTACACCTTAAAAAAACCCAAAACCATGCAACTTTCTGAAAATCCATGAATTTATTTTTAGATACGGACGATTCTTCTGAGAAGAGAGTAAAAGAAAATATGGCATCAAACAAACTGTTGTGAATTGGGAGTGATTTGTTCATTTCTTCAGTTTTAAGTAAATAAATAAAGTCAATAAAGTTTATAAAAGTGACATTAGTATGCGTGTATGAATGGTTCAAAAGAGCATGTGTGTTAGAACAGGCACTGTCACTGAATGAAGATGATGATGCAGGAACTGGGGTTGATGAAGGTCGTGATACTGTATCATGGTCCGGTACCTGTTCTAGGGCTGCTAGATTTGTCCTGAGAGCATCGTTCTCACTCAGCATGCCCTCCACCTGCTCCTGACTGATCGCGCTCTGACACGCTACCTGCAGCTCCACCCAAACACAACACCAGCCCACAAGACCCAGAGAGAAAGAACGACAAGATAGCAGAAAGTAACACCAAACCAAGGAACAAAAGAATCAAGTAAAATGAGAGGAAGAAGATATTAATCAAAAAGAAAAAGAAATGAATGAATTAAAAGAATAAAATATTACAAATATGAAAATGGGACAAAAACATGAAAAATATATATATTTTTTTTATAAAAATGTAATCAATGAAAAGGGAAAATTACAAACATTTTGAGGGGAAAAAATACAGAAGAAAACAAAATGGAAACAAAAATAGCAAAAGAACAACAAAAAGATGAAAAAAAGAATGAAAGAAAATAAAAAAAGCAAATGAAGCAAAAAAAAGATTAATAAAAAAAATTCAAAATATAAATATTTTCGAAAAAAAAATTTTAAATACAGATGACAGAAACAAAAAAGCAAAAAGAATACATGGACGGGAACATGTACAGAGAAGGAATGTGAGATATGATTGATGAATGAAGACATGTCCAGTGGCAGTGTGGGGTTGTAGGGGAAGTGTTGGAGAAGATGAACACAAGAAGAATAAAGCCAGAGGGAAAATCAGAGCAAGAGATGATTAAGAAAGAACGCCCAAAACAAGTGAAAAGAAGAGAGAAGAAAACATGCCAAGTTAGAAAATCCACATCAAACAGAGGAGACCCAGTCAAGCAGTTCTGAATGGAAAAACTTCTTCATCCTTATCTGCTTACTGCTTAATTAAGATTTGTGACCTCACCAAGGAAGTGAAAGACATTTATGGTGGCAGGACCTGCAGTAGGGCTGAGGGCAGTATAAGAGCCCTTCCCTCAGGGTCCCCAGCGGAGTGCGTGTGCCCTTAAGCCACCTGCACTGAGCCCCACTAATCCTTAATTACTGAGCTGATCCTGAGCACCATCATCCATAAACGCTCAATTAAACAGGCTGCTCTCTGGGTAATTATAAACTTCACAAACTTCTCCTTAAACACAAAGAGTTTGCAATCAGCAGAAGACTGGTGTGTCTTCTGGTTCATATTAAAGGGATAATTCAGCAACAAATTAATTTTCAGTCACTGTTTACTCATCCTTATGTTGCTCCAAACCTATTTGACTCACTTAAACAAACTTTCTTAAAATGTGCCATGTGTAATATTTACAATGATCTATTTACAGAAATTATATATATATATATATATATTCTTACAAATAAAACACTGACACAATGATGCACAAGTACATTAAGTAAGACTTTAGATGTTCTGTGTCATTTACACCAAACACAAATGTTGCTTGTTGCTATGTGTTTGCAGCCCTAATATTACTTATTTTTTATATATTTTATTTTTTCTATTTTTCAGTTTTATTTATAAAATTGTATTTATTTTATATAAATATTAATTTAAGTTTACATTTATGTTCCAACAAACTTGAAAACTAAAACTTTAAGTCTTCTGAATTCATAGTTAATCTTTTTAATTCATATTTATTAACAATTTTGGCAAATGATGCTATGAATGCTAACTTATTGGAATATTCAAATACAGTGCACTGCAGGTTTACAGTAAAGTAGTTTGTCTTTAAAGCAACTAACATACAAAAATATACATAATTATATTAATGTCTATAATAATAATTATCATATAATTTTTTATCTAATGATAAATATATGATTTAAACCCTTTTTAAAAATGTCCATTAATATATTTTCAGTAAAAAAGTGGTTCACTATCGATTAAAACTAGAAATTCTCTAAAAATGTGTTTACGACTCAAGAAATACTTACATAAAATCACAGATTGGTTTAGTTTGATATTACTTGACAAGACTTAAAATTGAAGGATCCTTACATCCTCACGTGTAAATTGTGTGTGTGTTGTGTTTTTATTTTCACATTTTTATTTTTTATATCATTAGTCATTCACATGGTTTTAATAATTATTCGATTTTATTTTCATATCATGAGTATTTTTTTTATTGTTTATTGATTGGTTTCCATATTTCATATTTCTTATTAATTTGTCCTTATTTATGTATTCTCATTGTTGTTCAATATCTGTTTTGTCTGTATGAATAGATATATAAGAGAGAATGTTTATGGAAACCCAAGGTTTATGGAATGTTGCTTTGAAGCAGTTTTGGTTTAACAGTACATGTTGAATTTGCGCTGGTCAGACAAAGTTGAACACTGAGACATACGCAACTAAGATTGGTTACTTTTTTACCATCATCTCTTCATCTCCTGTTTGTGCTCTTCTCAACTTCTTGACTGACAGAAGACTGTTAAACACTCATTTAGGGTATTTTTGGATACCAGACAACTGATATTTTCTGACAGGATCTGGCGTCCGGGGCTGGATCCTAATTATTATCTGGTGTGGGGACCCGATCTAACAGAATATAGTATGACAGTCCTATGAAACAGTTTTATGTTGCAGTTTTGTTATTTTTGGAGCTCAAATACATCTGTCCTCATTCACTTTCATTGTACTGAGAAAAAACACCAAGGACAAACTTCTCCTGTTGAGTTTCACAAAAGAAAGAAAGTCATACATGTTTGGAATACAGTGATGGTGAGTAAATGAGAACAGAGTTTTCCTCTCTGGTTGAACTGAAAAACTTACCTTAAGACCAAAAAAAAAACAGCATTTTACAACAACACTGAAAATGATAACAGCTAAATAATCACAAAACCGCATCCTGCAATTAAAAAAAAAAAAGATTTTGTAAATGGAACAATAAAAATGTAATTGTGTTCCACGCCGATAACAACACCCACATGAGCCTTTTACGGTTTATTTAATTGAATCTGTAGGACCTATTATCAATTAAATCTTACTCAATTTATGAGGATTAATTGCTGGGTTCCTTTCATTTATAAACCTGTTAGTAAACAGCGAACCAGCAGATGCGGAAATTGCAGATTCATTCTCTGGAGATGCACTAACGACCATCTGTGATGGAATAAACATTAAAAGAAATGCTAAATGAACATTTTAACCAACTATTCATCTTCTGTATTCTTCCTATTGGTGCCTGTGGCAATGTCTGGAATGGAACATAACCTGCAGTATGTATTGTATACCGCACTGTATATTATGCAGTATGCAATATTAAAACATATTAAACGTGGTTGCATGACCACACTACACTAATTTGCTTAATTTAGTGACTGGTGTCAAGAATATTTCAAATTTTTAACCAATCTTGTGCAATACCTGATCTTTGAGCGCATGGATGGCCATCTCGTGCTCTTTCTGTTTACTCTGCAACTGCTCCTTCAGTTCAGCGACGTTCTGAAATCACACACAGGCAGGAAGATTCAATGCATTTTTAGTATGACAGTGATGGATGCAGCAGTGTGTCCACGGTCCATTAATCTCTGCAGATGTGCCTCAGTGCCAGAGTCTGATCCTGAAGGGCAACGACTGCTGTCTTTAGCCCACTCCCAAGGGTTTGCAAATGTTTATCATCATACTCCCTTAGTGGCCATCCATCGATCGCCCTGCGAGATGTGCAACAAATGGGCTTCAATATTAGGGGATTTGGCAGGGTGGGCCTGAGCGGATCTCACCTGGTTAGCGGCCATTAAATCGGTCTGCACTTTCTGCATACGAAGGTTTATGGATTTGAGCTCCTCCTCTTTCCTCTGTTGGATCTCATCAATTTTAGTCCTGTGGAAACAAACGCATCGTATGCTATGAGGGGTTTGATGTGACTAATGTACGGTAGAGTCCATTTCCAGGCATCACGAGATGAATATTGAAATAAAACGGCAAATTCAGCAGAAAAAACATTACGGGGGAGTGTAAATGACATCATGGGAACACATGTAATATAGAGATGGAGGTGGGTTCCAGAAGTAAAATGGCATTAGAAACTTCACAGAAAAATAAGACTGTGAGTAAAAAATAGTTCACCCAAAAATTTAAATTGGCCAAATACATCCTCAGGTTATCGCAGATGTAGACGAGTTTCTTCATCTGAACATATTTGAAGAAATTTAGCATTATTCACTTGCTCACTAATGGATCCTCTGCAGTGAATGGGTGCCGTAAGAATTGTATTTTGGCAAGAAATGGTCATTTAAAGTTAAAACACATTAATGATGGATTTGTTCCTTACAAACAATCAGCTTTTCACTTTACGAGATGGTCTAGAGTTGTGTGGATTACATATGGACTACTGTGATGTTTTAAACAGCTGTTTGGACTCCATTCACTCCAGAAGATCCACTGGTGAACAAGTGATGGAATCCTACATTTCTCCTAATATGTTCTAATGAAGAAACAAATTCATATTCATCTCGTATGATCTAAGGTTGAGCGCGAGAGTGGACTACTCCTTTAACAGATAGAAACATGTATGATCCGTTCTGAGACTGCAGAAAGAGTTGGATTTACATTTATTATTTTGCAAATGCTTGATCCAAAGCTGCTCAGTTTAAAACCAAGAAGGATTTTAGCCATTTGTCACTAAAACTTGCAACATTCAGAGGTATCATACGCTCCGCAATTTAGTGCCCCAAAGACAGAAGTACACCACTCACAGTCCTGATTCAAAATCCACCAATCTGGTTTATAGGCAAGTAGATTGCTAAAAAATTGCTATTCATCTTCAGGTGCAAGCCTTCAAACTCTTCATTGAGAAAATAAATGGTACATACATTTCAAGAACCCCAGGCTGCTTGAGCTTTATCATAAAGTAACTGCTCTGCTGGGTTAGTCTTTCTCACCTGCTGTCATTGTAAAGTGCTTCCTTCTCAACCTGTAGCTGCTGGAAGCTGTAAGAGAAGCATAAAGAGACTTGAATCCTCACTGGCCCTAAAAAAAAAAACCATACAGCAGTGATAAATAACAGGCAGCATCTCCTGATCAGGGAAAACAGGCCCGTGTTGACCAGAGGGATGCGGATCGGAGGCAGTCTGTGCTGATACAGCAGTCTACAGTGAGTGCCAGCACAACAAGTTCACGTTCAGACTCATTACACTGACACGGAGACTGTCTCTAAGCCACAGCTGAGTTACCACGATACCTAGAAGGGAACACTGAGGGGTGATGTAATCACACAGAGAGATTCTGATTCGCTGAGAGCCACTGTGCAGAGAAAGAGGACTCAAGTTAAATGGAGGACTGAAAGGCATTTATCTTGTGCTTGAGGAGGTCATTTGTTCAAATGTAACATCGTCCATTAATACTTTCTTTAACTTTCATTTTGCCATATCTCAGCAGGTTTCGCATGAAATCACTCCATCACTGTCTTCCTCGATTAATCACCGCAAACTGTAGTCTTGCACAGGTGTAAAGGTGCACTCAGTTATTTCCCATGAAGCTGTATTATAATAAAGTGTAAGATGATGCACACTCACATGGCTGAGTTTGCTGTGAATAGCACATTTCTGCCACAGCTTGTGTTTTGCTGTGCTCATGTCACTAGATCATGTCGACTGTCACGTCGGCCATCACAACATACACAGCATAAACCAAAAAAAAAAAAAAACTTGAGTGTGTCTTTAAGAAATTAAAAGTACTATAGAAAAGTCAGGTGAAAATCATTAACAAATATTTTGACAACTAAAAATAGACGTGTGTGTCTCTGAATTGATAAAGTGAATTTTGGGTCATAAAGAAAAGTTGCTCACAATTTTTTTTAAAGATACAATTCTCTTATTAACAAACCATTGACTACAACTTTTGTGTCAAAGTCCTAATTTGCTTCTTATTAACAGTTAGCAAGGTAGTTGTTAAATTTAGGTATTGGTTAGGATTAGGGATGTAGAATACGGTCATATGGTTTATAAGTACCAATAAACAGCTAATATGTTAACAATAACTAGTTAACAGTGAGAACTGGTCCCTATAATAAAGTGTTACTGAAAAGTTTCATACTGCGTTGGGTGAGAAGTATATGCTCTTCAACTGGACAGTTCACAAATAAATGAAACACCCTGGTGCTGTTCTAATGCCTTGGACCGTCTTTCTTATTTTTCAGACCATGAAAGGATAAATGCAAAAAAGTCAGTGAACAGCTACTCCTCAAAGCCATAGAATGATCCCATTCGATTCGCTCATTCAAGTCCTCTGAGGGCTAATGATACTGGTGAACAAAGAAATCGAACTGAACCTTAAATTATTATTTAGAGAAAGTCTTGGCCTTGACCATTGGTCTTTCTGTGCAAGACTGTACGTTCATGAAACTGTATTAATGCAGAAGTTTATTTCAGCAAAAGCCCACCAGAGCATCATTTCAGGAAATCAAGGTTAATCAAAATGTAACGCACAGCTCCTAGGAAATTATGCAGATACTTTCTTCTCTGAGGTGAATATCTCATTAGTGTCCTGGATTTTTTGAGCTCACAGTTGAGATACAGAGTAGTATTTTTGCTAAATAATAGCCTAATTTAAATCAAAAATAGAACAGCCTTATCTTATGCCTCCAAAACACTTGGAAAATATGGCATAGGTCAACTGAGACCACTGCGTGATACTTTCTTTTTCTGCTTGAAGTTGGTCGCTATTCATTGCGATTCAGTGGATGTAAGCAAGCAGGATGAGTTTTTTAATTCTCATTTTGTGGTCTAAAAAATAAATAAGGTCATTAGAACTAGTGGTGGACCAGTATTTGACATTTTTGCCAATATCGGTATTGGCCAATACATTTTCCTGCTTGGACGATGTGTTCGAATCGGGACATTTATTTTGACGGCGCGATAGACTTTTATTTTGACAACGCTGAGAGCAGCAGTGCTGGAGCACACAGTGCTAACATTCTCCCTCTGGTTTACCATTGTCATTAACAGTTCTGTCTAATACAGATAGAAGTCTGTTTAATAATCAGATAAAATGGTTAAAGAAATTAATGTACACAAAAGTATTATAACGACTGATTTTATATTATTACTAATAGAAAGGCAAAAATTATAATACTTTCTCGTCAGCATCAAGCAAATACACATTTATATCATTTAAACAAATCTTTGAATGACTAATGATCATTTAATTTCATAAACTTAAGTTAACTTAACCTATAATATGAAAGAGCTTGATAAAAATAATTAAGATAAAAGCATAAAAGCAACTTACCTCTCTTGTTTTTTCTTCAACTTATCGCATAACTAAAAAAAGAAAAAATTTTAAAACATGGCATTACCACTGGCGTTTTTATCATTGAGCACACATGCTGAAACACACGGGACACTTACTTTAGTATTTTCTTCTTGTAGTTTTGTGATTTCTGTCTGCTTGGACATCTGAAAAAGAAAACAAACAATAAGAAAAGTATTTTGTATGGAGGTTCAAAAATGTATAAACATTAAAATAAAAAATATATACAGTTTGGTCTTTGAAAAGTGAACCAGTCAGAATCAAACAAAAATATAAATCAACTGAAAATACAATATTTAATGTAGCAATTGAAAATACAAAAATGACAAAAAAAAATTGTTTAAATAAGTTACTTTTAATAAGCAAATTATATATCAACCGTAGAAAAATTAACAAATATTTAGACCTGCAAAATGCCAGTTTAATCATAGATATGAAAGTATTCTCTGGAGCAAGGTGAGCATGAAGGCATCCAAAATTAGCACACAGGGTAAAAATACACACTCATCAGCAAAATGAATCCTAGCATTTGTCCTTTTGTCTGTTTCCTGCTGTCCTGGGTAAAACTGATGTTTTTACCTCTAGTGTCTGGAGTTGTTCCCTCAGTAAGCATTTCTCCTCCATTTCCGTTTGAAGCTTTAATGCCACCTCTGAAACCCAGCGTTAACAGATATTAATGCACACGACCTCGAAAATACTGAGTTTGAGAAGTGCTCAACCGATGCTCAGTCAAAGTCAAACCATTGTGCTGCTATTTGAAGATCCAGAACAAAACCCTCTCTGGTTCTACGCTGTTAACTCTTCAGCCAGTTTGATAAGGTCAAAACTTTAAAAGGAAGTTGTCAGAAAGATGTACTCACCGCTCAGTTCATTATCTCGCTGTTCCGGTTTGACGCTTTGCACTTCGGCCTTCAGACAAAAAAAAAACACGAATAAAAAACGGTTTGGTTTGGTTTGTACAAAGTGGCTTTATATATAAACCCCCAGTAAATACAGAAATTAGTGGATGTTGAAAGGAAAGCAATTTATGAAAGCTGACTATGTATATAGACACAAATCGACCCCATTTACAGCTTTAATGAATGTTCCTGGACTTCTTGTGAATGATTCAGAAGTTATTCTAAAGCTTTCTTAATGTTTTATTAGACTTTCTCATTAACAAGTATCCTGCTGATTTAAGGCAAGTACATAAGGCTTGGAAATAATATTAACCACTAACATCATAACCTACTTTTTTTTTTTTTTTTTTTATCATCCAATCAGGATGATTATTTCCCGCTGGATATTCTGTTTCAATTTCACGAAATTGCACATATTATGGTATTGGGAATGTAAAAAAAAAAAAACTATATAAAGACTAACCGATTAGCTACAGCCCTCATTTTAACAAATTTGGTAATGCTAATGAATGGGGTGTGGTAGTCAAACACTAGACTCAGTTCACTGTCCTTATATTCCCTTTACTGGGCTGATCTCACAGAAAAAGCTGATGGTGGTGTCTCTGCTGTGTCTGGCCACAGTTCATCCAGCAGCTGTGACCCCTGCATTAAACATGACCTCTGAGAACTGCAGCAAACTCCTCCAGATCAAGAGTGTGCCACTGCATAGCTGAATAATTGATTTACTCTGAAACTCTACTGTTAGGATACTCTGTCTGAGTAAACGATCTTGTTTACTTGTATTTTTAGAAAGTCGCTTAGGAATATCCAACTGTTCACCAAACTTAACACATACACCAGGAGATGCATAACAGTCACACTCAACTGCAGTATAGATGGCTTCATCGATTGTCATCTGAGAGTGCTGGTATTCCTGCACATGGTGTAATTGTTATACCAGCTGAAGCTGCAGTCATTTCTTTACATTGGTTTTTCACTCTGAGCCTCCACTGTACGATACAGCAACCCAACCCTGGTGAGACTGAAACCCATTATCGGTTACCTGATCAATCTGATCATTTCCTGAGGCTGAAGGGTCATCACTGTAAAAGCTGGCATCTGACTTGACACCATTAGTGCCGGCTGATCCATCGATGAGAGCTGCTTTTCCATCATTAACATCTGCACATTCTTGAAGAGCTGTGTAGATGCACAGAGAACACTATAGTCAAGCTCACTTCTGAATTCTTAGACTAAGGTTTGTGAGGAAAAACAGATAAGGACTATATGTATAAGCTTCTCTTACCTCTTAATTTCTTCTGCAGGGCGGAGTTTTCAGCCTGTAGACGGAGGAGTTCAGCATCCACTGGACCAGAGGCGGGGCTAGAGGCGGGTCCTTCCAGCCCTTGACCCTCCCTCAGTCTCCGATTCTCTAATTCTAATTGCTCGATCTGGGAACATAACTAAAACATAGGGCAAAAGATCAGAAAACGTAAAAAAAAAAAATTAAAAACTCATTTGATTTTGGTGTGACAAAATATAATGGAAACAAAGGTATACTGTCCTTCTGCTCAACAAAAATGACATCAAGCAACTTTTGTTCTAGTGCTTACAGTACGGTTTTTTTTTTAATTAATGTGTTTATTCAGGAAGAACAAATGAAATTGCTAAAGTGACATGAAATACATTTATATTCTCATACTTCTTTGATCTCTAATATACTTGTGCATGAAGTGGCTGGGTCACATGCTCATGGTCATGACAGGGGTTAAATATTGTGTGTGTGCTCAGCACCTTGGACAGCTCTTGCATGAGGGTGCTGTTCTGCAGTCTGAAGTCATCTTCCTGACTGTGTAACTTGCCCTGAAGCATTTTATTCTCACTGAGTAAGGCATCTACCTCCTGGAAACGAGAGAATAATACAGCATGGTTACAAGACAGAGATTTTTCCCATACCACTCAGTATATCATATTACATATGTATTAATAGTTACATTTAGAAAAAAAAACAAACACTAATATATGGAGATATCTCACCTGTGCTTTCTTGCTCTTGTTCAAGGCCTGAGGATGAAAATGAAAAAGAAAACATTATCTAAACTAAATTGTTAACTAAAATATTATCAATCATAAAATACCACCAACCAGATTTGATTTCTTCATCAGAACAGATTTGGCATAATTTAGTATTATTTCACTTGCTCACAAATTAATCCTCTGCAGTGAATGGGTGCCGTCAGAACGAGAGTCCAAACAGCTGCTAAAAACATCACAATAATCCACAAGTAATCTCCAGTCCGCTTCCCCCAGCAAAAAAGTCCAAACCCCTATAGTCCTCTCATGAAAATCCAAGGAGATGTTGGTTTAGAAATGTCTTGGACTGCTCTTGCTTGTAAATGGTGCTTGATCTGTACATTTTTCTCTCCTGATTCAGACATTTTCGCCAGAGAAAGCAATATTATGGATAAAGGATTCATATATTAGCAGCAGTTTTAAGTTACAAACATCTTTACGATGGATTTGTTTCTTACAAACACAGAGCTTTTCTCTTCTTGCGACATTAATTGATTATTTTTGTATTTTATCAGCTGTTTTGGACTGTCATTCTGACGGGACCCATTTACTGCAGAGGATCCACTGAGGAATAACTAATGTAATGAAAAATCTCTCCAAATCTGTTCTAATGAGCAAACAAGCTCATCTATATCTTAGATGGCCTGAGGTGAGTACTTCTTTTTTTTTTTTTTATTGCTTTAAAGATGAACTGTGCAAAATGGTTCAACCGAACAGAACTATTTTTTTAGCAAACTTCGTCACAGGGCCAATTCGTGCAGACTTCTGAGTGGTTTGGCAATGCTGAGTCATAAACAATGTATTACATTGTCTTACAACATGACCAGTGCAAGACTAGTGACTTTGTGTTGCAATGCATGCAAACCGTCTAGTTTACTGTAGGAAAGTAAGAAAAAGAAACATTAGGAGAAAAAAAGGAACAGACAGAACAGTCAATTACACCCAGCCCCTTAAAGCAGAAGGCAGGAGAACAGCACACAAAGCAAATTCAGAAGGCCAGCAGTAAAGCTTGACCTCTATCTCAAGGCAATGACCTGCTGAAAAACCAAGGAAAGCCACTACCTTCTGCGCTTTGACATATTCTTTCTCCAGGTTCGAGGTCTTCTGACGGACACTGTTCAGTTCTGTATCACAGAATAAAGTTACAGAATAACTAAAAACAAAACACTAAACTCACTTTATGCAATGATACACAAATACATGGATTTGTGATCTTTGACAAACAGCTGCACAAGCTGAAATGTTTTATGCATTTTGTTAAAATGTCTGAATTCATATACAGATGTATCAAAAAAATCCCTGTTGCTTGAGCACCTTTTCCTACCCAATTCAACTTTGAATTTAAAATGCTTTGATACAGCACTCTGTGAACAGCGTCCCCTTTAAGTAAAGATTTTCTGTGACTTACCCTCTTTGTGGAGGGTGTCAATGATTGTCTTCTGGACCATTGCCAAATTAGCAGTCTTCCCCATTATTATGGTTTCAAAGAACAAGTGATACCCATAATTTAAACTGTAGGGATTGACATTTAATGAAACTCAAATGTAAATATTCTAATATTTTAAGATACTGGATTTTCGACTTTCATGAGCTGTGGGCTCTAATCATCGAAATGAAAACTTATGAAATGTTTTACGTTACATGTAATAAATGTAGATTATATGAAAGTTTAACTGAAATAATTAAAAAAAAAAGAATCTTTTTTTTTAGATGCACCTGTATCTAAAGGCTAAAATATTTAATTTGAAGAATTTTCTCAAGTTGATATGTAAATAACTGAACAACACATTTGCATGTTCATGGTACACTTATCACATGGTCACATGACATGCATTTAAATAAATATTTTAAATGTTTATATATTAATAATGCAATACAATCTGTGTTTTAAAATAATGCATTCATTTTAATTTTACACAGGATTGGGGTTTATAAGCAAACATGAACTCACTGATGTATTCTAAGCTTCTGTAAATATTTTGTCTCATATATTAGGTCACATTTTCACACTAAGTTCAATATTTATAAGTTCATACATTTTGACTTAATGCCCAATGATGTTTGAACTAGACCAAGTTCTGAGTTACACACAACTGGTGCAACCGGCCCCAGGCTTTTGACTGACAGAATTAGAACATCTATCTTTATATGTCTTCCCCCAATGCGCATTCAATTATTAAAATAAAAAAAATAGTACATTTCATTGTGCTCTCGGTTACCAACAGGAGAGCTACCCTCACAACTTTTAGAAAGAATCTACAGAATTCAACAGATTCTATATCAAAATGAAGCAGAGAAAATGTAAGGTTCAGTGGAATAGGTGCGATAAAACATCTGATTTTTAATAACAATAAAATTACAGTCTTGTGTTAATGATGCAAACAAACTGGCCAGTGTTTTGAATAAGTAAAGATGTAGGTTTGCATTCTTCACTCACCTGCAGTATTTTTCCGCAGCTCATCAGAGAGTTGGTAGTTCTGTGTTCTCAGCTCCAAGAGCTGAGCCTGATGAAATACATTAAAATATCAATTAATATAGCAAAACATACTATTTGAGGTAACAAGATCTTTAATATACATATAATCGATTACTGTAAAAAAAAAGAAATAATGACCATAAAGACAACAAATCATCACACAGTCTCTTATATTATGAATCATGTTAAAACGGTGTTTTACAATGTATTCAGAGTTTATTTACGTAATGGAAACATTTAATTAAATAGACTGGTTGCTATGAAACAGAGTAAGTTAGATGATTCTGGAGTTGTAAACAAGGTGATGCTGAAGCAAAATAACAGCAATAAGCATTTTAATAGCCTAGCATTCACACGAAATACGCCTAAAGAACTAAATGTATAACGTACAAACCCTTTTATTGTGTAGAAAAGCAATAATATCAGCCGTTTGGTGTGCTAACGGTTAGTAATTACAGGTTAGCGTGCTAACAGGCTAACTAAACACATCTTTAGTATGCGTCACAAACTCGCCAAATAGCGATTATATTCCATGTCATTTCAACAAAAGGTCATTTTATTAACGTAACTTTTACACACATTAATGGAAAACATCGTAATTGTCCACTGAAATAATTTTCGGCCTTATAACAATTAGCTTGCAGGCTAACGGGTACAGCTAACAGAGTCCCAATCTGCCCAGATGGACATCAGCTTCAGCTATAAAATAAACACATTTGCACATATTCTCACCCGAAATTACTTTTATCATATGTGCAGACAGCTTATATCTGATGTCAAATCCAAGCGCAAATAAAGAGATTTGTACCTGCATACGGTGGAACTCCTCTTCTGACAGTGCTTGCGCCATCTTCACTAACAGCAAAACACTGCTGGACAGAATACCAACTCCCTCTATCTGCTATAATTGTGTTTTCTGTCAACCTTGTATTAGGAAATTAACTGCCATCCTGATAAAATGAAGAAGGTTAAATCTGCGGCTTTCTGATGTCCCCCAAATGCTTTAGCTTGTTGAAAGAAACCCCACTATGTGTAATACCCATGTCTACACCTGTCCTGTAGATGGCGCACTAACACAATATATTCACTACTGTAGTTGTTGTGGCACATGACATGGGCTGTGGCTCAAAAATCTGAGCTGACTACCTAGCTATGCTAATTTGTTAAAAATTAGTTAAGGACACATAACGAGCATTCACTGAGATGAGTGCATTTTATGCTGTTTTGTCACCACAGACAATCTACAGTGACAAACCATCCATATCACGTGTATGTATTAAAAGCAATAGCAGTTTTTTTAGTGTTCTTATGTGACCTAGTTATATTATCTAAAAATATCTTAAATCCCAAACAACTTCTTAACATTTTGTGTGACAGATGAACCATGGCTGTGACTGAAAAGGAAGTGGAAAAGCATAAATGACTGCTTACTGTTGTAGGAACAGATAAAAGGAACACATGATACTCTGATAAAGTCAATGAACTTTATTGTATCTGCAGAATAAACATCAGTAACTCTGGAAACATCACAGTATCACATGAGTTAGCCATTTACCAGTCAGTAATTCTGTAATTTGATTTAAAAAGGCATGAAAATTCATGCTGTTTGTGAACATCTTTTTTTTTAATTGCTGTTAAATATCTTAGCAAAACAAGCAACAAAAATGACTTTATATATATATATATATATATATATATATATATATATATATATATATATATATATATATATATATATATATATATATATTTCTATTACAAATAAATGCTTTCAACACACGAAAAAGCAAATTATCAATTTCAATATTGATAATAAGAAATGTTTCTCAAGCAGCAAATCAGCATGGGATGGGTAGGGTGTATTGGTTTTTTCAGGTGGGTTATATGGCAAAACTCAGATACACATTACAAATACACATACTACACAAATAAAAATAAACAGTGTTATATTTTCAGGTACAATAGTATTTAGCAGGAGCATTCAAAAAAATTAATGAACAAATAAAAATAAAACACAATATACATTGATCCTATTAAAGCAACTGTTTTAAAGTTTTTCAGTCGAACATTGAGTGATTTCTCTCTTTCTGTTTGGTGTATTATTAACATTAAAGGAATAAGTCACCCCCCCCCCCCCCCCAAAAAAAAAGTTTAGTGTTTTGTTTTTTATAGCTTCACTCAAAAGTTATTTTAAAGCTGAATGAGTTTTCTTCTTCTGCTAAACATAAACTCTATTTTGAAGAAGGTGGAAAATCTAACAGTTGCTGGTTCACAGTGACTTCCAGAGTATTTTCCCCCCTACTATCAAAGTTAATGTGGACCAGCAACTGTTTGGTTATCCAGATAAACTTTTCCTTTTATTGAAGTGGCAGAATGTTCAGTACTGTCCCTTTAAGACCTGCGCGCATCTAATAAACAGACATGCATCTGTTTTTTACAGTCTATACATTAACCTTGTGCGTTTGACAGTATTAACACAAAACATAACTTAGTTCAGTATTCAGGCACAGTTTGAAGGGTTTTTCGTTTTGTGCGCACGCTTTGAGTGTTATATTATTTACAAATTACAATAAGGGGCGGATCTACAGGGGTGGCATAGGGTGTCAAATGCCACTCTAAAAGAAAGCTTCCCCTTCCTGTTGGCAGCAACGAATTAAAGGTTATGGCCAATTTGAAAATTTACCAGCGCGAATCTTTCGTGATTCGTGATCCTGCTCCGAACTCCCGAACTGATTCAAATGATTTGCGATCCCCAAACTGACTCAAATGATTCGTGAACCCGCTTTGAACTCCCGATCTAACTCAAATGATTCGCGAACCCGCTACGAACTCCCGAACTGACTCAAATGATTCGCGATCCCGCGCTCTGAACTCCCGAACTGATTCAAATGATTCGCGATCCCCATAACTGACTCAAATGATTCGCGAACCCGCTACGAACTCCCGAACTGATTCAAATGATTCGAGATCCCCAAACTGACTGATTTGCGATCCCGCTCCGAACTCCCGAACTGACTCAAATGATTCGCGATCCCCATAACTTACTCAAATGATTCGCGATCCCGCTACGAACTCCCGAATTAATTCAAATGATTCGCGATCTCCAAACTGACTCATGATTCGCGATCCCGCTCAGAACTCCCGAACTGACTTAAATTATTCCTGAACCCGCTCCGAACTCTGACATATATTCAGATATAAATGTAATTTAAAAAATAAATCCCTCTGTCACCTACAGCAGCAGCAGCGCGCCAGCGTCGCATCAGACACGATTCTGGTCTGTAAAGACACAGAAAACGCGAAGCAGCCGCCACGCAGCTCACAGGCAGCAGAACCACCACGCTCAAGCCACGCAGCCAGTGTGTCACCTGCCTGAAACTCAGGAGGAAAAGTTGGGTAAAAATTGTTAGTGAAGCTTTAATGAAAGCACAGACTTTGTGATGATAACTAACGTTACAGTGGTGTAGTCTACTACGTGATACGTTACCCACTTTTAAAAAGCGTGAGGATAAGTAACAACTTTCACACTTTCATTCATAAATTCACCCCGTTTGTGTTTGAAAAGCAACAGGGATTGAATCGCGCATTTGAGGAGAAAGACTTGCAGTCATAAAACTATTGTAATGTGTTCATTTAGGTGTCAGCTACAATGCACATCTTATATATTTTAAATATATATTAAAATAAAGTATAAATCATTTAGGTAAATCGAGGCCCGTTTATCACCTTCAGGCACATTCCTGTGAAAGTTTTTTTTATTTTTTTTTCAGGTTCCCTTACGAAAATTAACCATGGTTTTTACAATAACACCACAAATCATCGTTCCTGTAGCCATGACAACTGCAAATTAACCATGGTTTTGTTACTTCAAATAATAATTTACAAAGTATTAATATACTGTAATATTTTTTTGTTGTTGTTGCTATAAAAACAGACATAAGCCATCAATAGCCTTTAAAATTACTTAAAATGCATTATATAAAAATAATGAGGCAATAATGATTGGTTAATAATAACACTATTAAAATACATAATGTCAGTGGTGGACGAAGTACACAAATCAAGTACTTGAGTAAAAGTACAGATACGTATAATAAAATATTACAGTAAAAGTAAAAGTACTCCTTTTTCAATTTTACTCAAGTGAAAGTACAAAAGTAATTTTTTTATGTACTTAAGTAAAAAAGTACTGAAAGATAGATGTTTGCAATTTTATATAGGCTAATTTAATTTTATATTAGCACATTTGTTTTATTTTTTTTATAATCCTACTGCTCAAAATACCTGGGATTTTTTCCAAAATAACCACTATATGAAGTCAAGATATATTTTTGTTGTTGATATGGACTACACTGACGAGAGTAATGTTCCCTGTGAAGCTTACACTGTGATATACCTGAGAGAAAACAGAGATGACCATCTGATTTTCACCAGTAAGAACAAAGTATTTTAAAGTTTGTTGTTTTACAGAACATCACAGTTATATATGACATGATAATAAGGCCTGAAGATTTTAAGGAAAATATAATTATATTTTCATAATGATTTTTTCCTTCTCAAACCTTGTCTGTGGTGTAAAAACACCACTGGCCAAACGGGGTGCATCTCTTCCCCTCTTTGATAATTACTGTAGTTACCATGTTCTGAACATCACATCCTTTCTTTTCTCCCCAGATGTAATCTATATATATATATATATATATATATATATATATATATATATATATATATATATATATATATATATATATATATATATATAGGTGGTTGAATAAAAATATTTGGACATTATTTATAAAAATTACCTCAAGTTAGCACCAGCAAGCTTGTTAGCTAGACAGTTAGCATCAGCTAACGATATTTACTTATTTTCAGTATGAATAACGTCCTTAATAACAATGGATGAAAATTTTAGAGCTCTACTGATGATTAAGTCTAGAGTGTGTCCACCTTTGTGTGTGGGTCCATGTACATGCTGAATCGACAAGTAAAAAAAAAGCCTCAAGTCCAAATATTCATTTATAACCAATTAACTGTTTGACAAACACTTCCTGCTTCGATGTCTGAATTTAAAAAAATCTCAAACATGCTCCGATGTCCCGATCTGAATCAACCGAGTCGCGACCATTCTCCGAAGTGCCGATCTGAATCAACCGAGTCGCGAACAGGCTCCGAAGTGCCGATCTGAATCAACCGAGTCGCGAACAGGCTCCGAAGTGCCGATCTGAATCAACCGAGTCGCGAACATGCTCCGAAGTGCCGATCTGAATCAACCGAGTGGCGAACAGGCTCCGAAGTGCCGATCTGAATCAACCGAGTCGCGAACATGCTCCGAAGTGCCGATCTGAATCAACCGAGTCGCGAACAGGCTCCGAAGTGCCGATCTGAATCAACCGAGTCGCGAACATGCTCCGAAGTGCCGATCTGAATCAACCGAGTCGCGAACAGGCTCCGAAGTGCCGATCTGAATCAACCGAGTCGCGAACATGCTCCGAAGTGCCGATCTGAATCAACCGAGTCGCGAACATGCTCCGAAGTGCCGATCTGAATCAACCGAGTCGCGAACAGGCTCCGAAGTGCCGATCTGAATCAACCGAGTCGCGAACAGGCTCCGAAGTGCCGATCTGAATCAACCGAGTCGCGAACAGGCTCCGAAGTCCCGATCTGAATCAACAGAGTCGCGAACAGGCTCCGAATTACCAATCTGAAAACTTCGACCAAAGAATGTAAAAAAAAAAAAATAACTCAATTTCTCTAATAACTCTAATAACTCTACAAATCTATGAAAGACTCAGATCACGTGTCTAAAAATAAATCGCTATAGTAAAAGAGAAGTAATAAGAGGAGTGAAGTTTCCTACCGTTCTGCTGTGTTTGGTCCTCACGCGCGTCTGACGCTCCGCGGCGCGTCTCCGCCCCTCACACGCGCGTTTACAGCGCTAAATTAATCATCTTTGCTAATTATTATACATTTACTTCATTGTCAGCTCCAGGTACTTCATTTATTATTGTTCATTGAACTGTTTGAAACAAAAAAAAGGTTGTATTTCAGTAATAATTCTAAATTATCAAAATAAAATATATAAAATAATGGTTTCTATTTTAATATCCTTTCAAATATAATCTATTTCTGTGATGTGCGCTGTTTTTTCAGCATCATTCCTCCAGTCTTCAGTGTCACATGATCTTTAGAAATCATGAAAATATGATGATTTATTATTAGAACTATTAATAGTTGTTCTACCAAATATTATTTTGGAATCTGTGATCTGTGAAAGTGTTTTAAAGTTTGTGGTTTTACAGAACATCACAGTTATATATGACATGATAATAAGGCCTGAAGTTAGGAAGAACATTTTAAGGAAAATATAATTATATTTTTATAATGATTTTTTTCCTTCTCAAACCTTGTCTGTGGTGTAAAAACACCCCTGGCCAAACTGAACATCACATCCTTTCTTTTGTCGCTAGATGTAATCTATATATATATATATAGGTGGTTGAATAAAAATATTTGGACATTATTTATAAAAATTACCTCAAGTTAGCACCAGCAAGCTTGTTAGCTAGACATTTAGCATCAGCTACAATATTTACTTATTTTCAGTACTGTTATGAATAAACATGTCTGTCTAACGTTGTCTAGTTAATCCAAACAATAATCATATGTATAACGTTACTGTTAATACACAATATAAAAACAGATGTCATGGTAGCATTTTAATAAAACTGTTAATATTACAGTAGCGGGGAATTTGGACATGCATGAGTTATTTTATTTAATCTGTGTTAGTTTAAGGTTATTTTATTTTTTAACCTAAAACACAGAGATGCTGATTGATGTGTCTGCATGTCAGCATTTCAGTGGGCTTAAACAGATCACTCTTTACAGCGGATTTAGTTCCCAAACAACTGACAATTTTGACCTAAATATGATTTTCAGTTACAATAATTAATCCTAAATTTCGAAATTAATAACTTAGCAACATCAGACGCACGCGCGCTCACAAGATCTCCCGGTTCTTACTTCTGTAGACTCGCACTTAACGGTTCATTTGAATCAGTGAGTGGTCGACTCCAGAACAGCTGCAATCGGATCATTCTAATTCGTAAACGAATCGTTGGGTGCGATTCGCGATCCGATTAAAGTTTATTTTGAAAAGACTCAGTTCGTTCATGATGAATCAAACACCGCTTCTGCGTGTCGGAGCACGTGATATATTATTATAGGGAGTAACGATATGTTTAATGAAATGTAGTGAAGTTAAAAGTACGATCTTATGCTTTGGAAAGTAGTGAAGTAAAAGTTACTCAAAATAAAACTACTCCAGTAAAGTACAGATACTTGAAAAATGTACTTAAGTACAGTAACGAAGTAAAGCTACTCCGTTACTGTCCACCACTGCATAATGTGAGCACATACAAAATAAACAATTTATGTAGGCTACATGTTATTACAAATGCCATGTAATTGCTGCTGTTACTCTTACAGGACAATCAATTCCTTGTTTAGGCTACTGACCAAACATTTAATTCAGATATTCACAAAATCTTTCATTTTTGGCTACCTTTATGATATAGATGACACAGCCTTTATAATTTCTTCAACAAAAAACCTGCATATCACAACCCTTACAAAAATAAACCATGGTTTTATCATAGTAAAACTGATTTCTGAATGCTTGAGACTATAAAATAAATTAGAGTCATAATAAAATTATAGCCACAGGTAAATGTCGAGAGCTACAATTGTGATTTGTAAAAATACAATTTATTAATTTAGTTTTTTATTTGATTAAAGTTCTATTTTCACCCCTACAGTCGTTTTTTTCCATCATATTTGAGGAAGGGGGGCACAACACACACACACTGAAGCACGAGTGGTGTTTTCAGCTCTTCACTATATTGGCACATGATGTAGGCTACACATGTGCACGCCAGCGCGCTATGAGAGGATTTCACCTTTTCATTTGATAAAACTATTGTCATTCATTCGTATCGTATACACAGACTAACAGAAACGGCAATGTCTTTATGACCACCTGTCAAAATGAAATTTCGGTATAACTTTGAAGAAATTCAAACAGAAATATAGTACTGTGGCAAGTGGGGCGGGGCCGAGAGGCGTGGGAACGAGGAGTGAGGTCAGGTGTAGTGATTGAAGATGAGCTGCACCTGCGCCCCACCGCCGGTATCGAGTCCCACGTAGGAGATGGAAGGATATAAAACTGGAGCGACGACCGTGAAGGACGAGAGAGGACCAGGCCTGGGACATTGTTTTATGTTTTGGTTTTTATTTATGCGCACCAGTCGTCCGTGAGGGGCTGGTGCGCCGTTTTGTATTTATTTTTGAATTATTAAAGTGTTTTTGATTGTGCGCCGGTTCCCGCCTTCTTCCCGATGATTACGAACTCAATATCGTTACAAGTACTATTGCACAGTAGAGTACACTATACGTCAAGTAGGCCTATTAGCTAATAATAATAGTTCATTAAAAAAACACAGAAACTCTGTCTACAACTCACTAAAATAAAAGTTTGGTCTAACTCAAAGAAATTATGTAAGAAATTGCAGAGTAAAATATACTTAAAAAAAGATAAACTAAAACATTATTTTAAAGGAATATCACACAAGTTTTCATATAAGTTTTAATTTAAACTTGCCAAAACAATAACACCGTATTTTTCAAAAACAAACTCTAAAAGTGCATTTGTATTTGTGCCTATATATTGTTAGCTAATAAAACCTTTGCTTCAGATTAACACTAAACAGTAGAAAATCAGTTGAGTCTCCCCAGCTGGAAATGTCATTGGCTGTTAAAATCTTGTGTTTCTTATAATAAATTGACATATTGATAACACTGAACCTTTTATAATGCTCTTAATTACATGTCGATGCATACTGTATGCATTAGTGAGTGTGGTGGTGCTTATGGGGTATGGTCACTTATTCCTTATATGAAGTGTTTCAAATGCCAGACATTGATTGCATGAGATTAAGTTTGTAAATGATAGCCTGTGTCCTTTTGTAGTGTGCAGATATATTTATCATCAAACTGTGATAACTTTGACTAAATTCAGTATATATACATCTGCCATACAGTATGTTGCCACCCCTCAAAAATTCCTGCCCCCTCCTCGCCACCCCATCAATATTTTTCTAGATCCACCCCTGATTACAATTGTAGCTATAGACAGTCGCCTATGACTATGATTTACTAATACAGTTGTCCGATTGATTTTATAGTCTCAAGCATTCAGAAATTACACACAATAAAAGTTTACTTCAATAAAAACAAGGATTAGTTTTTGTAAGGGTTGTGATGTCTGCATTCTTTTGTTGAAGAAATTATAGAGGCTAGCATTTATTATATCAGAAAAGTTGACCGATAAAAGATTAAGTGGATATTTGAATGAAATTTTTGGTCAATATTAAACAAGTATTTGATCATCCTGTAAGTGTAACAACAGCAGTTATCAGGCCTTTTAGCACCCTTTGCAGGCAGTTGTAGCCTATAATGTACATAAATTGTTGATTTTGTATTACATTATGAATTTTAACAGTGTTATTTATATTATAAATAACCAATCATTATTGCCTCTTTATATAATGCATTTTGTCATTTTAAAAGGTTGTTGTTCACTTACTGTAGGTCTGTTTTTATTACCAAAAACATATTATCTGAATACTTCGTTAATTATTATTTGAAGCGATTTGAAGTATAAAAGCCATGCTTAATTTGTTTAACATTGCTACAATAACCATGTTTTTTTTTTTTTTTTTTTTGGCGGGAAAGATGCGCCGGTGATATTATCACTGACAACAAAACATGTTATTAACTTAATGTAATCAAAATCCAAAAAGTTTAACTGGATTACTGTATAAAAGTACCTAAACGTGATGCACGGTCCTCTTTTTTTTTTTCTTATCTCGGCGCCGGACTACTGTTGTCTTTTACCATGCAAAGTTGTCCATCAGTTATGATCATTAGACAGCTGCAAACATGAGATTCAAAGTGGCGCATCACTTGTGTTTCGCCTGTCTACTGTCTTCACCGATAGTCATAATTATGATTATATGTGCATGTTAACATGCTTATTTACATATATGACAACAAACTGTTAGAAGAAAGGGATCATTGGGGTTCTTTATAGAACCATAGGGTTCTTTAATCAACTCCAAAGAACCTTTTATGCTAAATGACAAGAAAGAACCCCTTTGGCACAAAGGGTTCATATCTTGAATTTTGTGATCATTCACCGAATAATGCAGTAAAAGAACGCACTCAAATTTGTTTAGTTTTTTAATATACTTGATACTGTTAAAAAGCAGATCATTAAAAATGACTCAATGATTCGCGATCCCGCTCCAACTCCCAAACTGGATTCAGATGACTCAAATGATTCGCGATCCCTTTACGAACTCCCGAACTGACTCAAATGATTTGCGATCCCGCTCCAACTCCCAAACTGGAAGTCAAATGACTCAAGTGATTCGCGATCCCGCTACGAACTCCCGAACTTATTCAAATGATTCGCGATCCCCAAATTGACTCAAATGATTCGCGATCCCGCTACGAACTCCCGAAATGACTCAAATGATTCGCGAACCCCCTACGAACTCCCGAACTGACTCAAATGATTTGCGATCCCAATACACAAAAGTGTGCACATCGAGAGAAATAAACAGCAGATGTTCATGTTAACAACTTCTTTAACTTGAGCAAACGCTGCTAATACACATACATTTGTTAATAAAGTAAATAAAACAAAAACATTAATGTTTTAATGCTACTGAATAAAAATAAACAATCCACTCAAAAGTCTCTGCTCATCACGACAGGACCTGGATCTGTGAGCTGAGCTGCGTCTCGGGCGGATGATGTCACTTCCATGGAGGCATGTTGTACACGCCCCCGTCCATTGACTCCGCCCCCATGTCAAAACAGTGCCACAAAGAGAGACGTGCAGAAAAGTGAAGCGCAAAGGAAAAATGTTATGGTAGGCTCAAACTAGACTGACACCCAAAATAAAAGCAGCGTTGCAAATAAATTAATAGATATGACCATGGAAAATATGTATTGCAAAATTATTGCTTTCGCGCTGTTTCATTTGTTTTGCAATTCTTGATTTTTGTTTGCAAAAAGCAAATGTATTTTCCTCAATACTTTAAATAAAATGTTTTAAATTTGTTTTTGTTTTTATTGTTTTTGTATATTTTAAACAAGGTAAATCTTTCTGATTCATAAAATAAAAAGTCACATACATGGATTTTTCTGGGCTAAGCCCCGGATCTCCACTCACCCTAGAACCACCCCGCATATACGTATTTGTTAACACGTAAAACACGTGCACGCTACTGTTGGCCGTTTAGCTACTCAAAGTTACAAGAGAGAGAGAAGTCCAGTGTCTGATGTATTCGGTCTGTCTGTGGAGCTCCTGCCGGGGTGCAGGGCAGTGGAGTATCTTGGGAGTTGACAAATAAAGAGACGGTCCTCTTCCTTTTTGAGCCATCGCAGCAGTTTAGTGAGTTCACTGATAGCTGATTTCTTAGTGACGAGCGGAGTAAAGCAGGCGAACATTTCAAACTTGCTAGTGACCTACAAAACAAGAGAAAGTTTAGGAAATACTGTACATAAAGTATTTAATGCAAATATTATACTATTTAAAAGTTTGGGTTTGGTAAGATATTACATTCTCGCCAAGGATGCATTTATTTATTCAAAAATACACATACATTTCTCCTTTCACATACATATATTTCTACATTTTTTTGGTAAGCAGGAAGTCACTCTCAGATCAGAAAAATACATGTGCAAGACTTGCTCAGCTCTTCCTCGCAATTTTACAGTGATGCTATTCAAAGTCATCCTGTTTCCTTTCAAGTACATATTTAAATTTGTAACTTTAAAATATCATTATGTAATCTACGTGTTATACAGATCTGTGTACAAGTGTTATGATACTGCTCAATGCTAAGGAAATGTTCTACTGGTCCGGTTCAGCAAGTGGATTAGATTTTTTTACTTGCCCTGACAAAATGTTCGCAGGCCTTGCCACAATCAATAAATATGACATTGTTTTCATTGTTGACTTAACATAATGTTGTAATTTTCTTGCACTTTTCAGGATTTTTCCAATTGCTGATTTCATTTATTTATTTATTTTTACAATCAAATGAACCATTTCCCATACCCACTGCCAATTTATTAAGTTGTAAACACACTTGGCAATAAAGCTCATTTTTGAATCTGATGAAAATGCAAATTCAATCTCTGACAGCAGGTGGCGCTTATAGAACACTAGCAACGTTTCCTGGGTTACTGCTGTACACAGCGCTGCACTTAAACACTCCTTTAAAGGGGTCATATGATCTGATTTCAATTTTTCCTTTCTCTTTGGAGTGTTACAAACTCTTGGTACATAAAGAAGATCTGTAAAGTTGCAAATACTAAAGTCTCAAATCCAAAGAGATATTCTTTTTAAAAGTTATGATTCGTCCACACACCTCTAAAACGGCTTGTTCTCTACGTCACTATGAGGGAAGATTTGCATAACCCCACCCAAATGGTCATGCAAAGAAGGCGCAACTTTTATTCTCATTGTAGTATTGTTGTTGCCGTGCTGCCATGTCGTATAAATGCTGTGTGTTTCAATGTGAAAGTGAAACTACTTTGTTTGGCTTTCCAAAAGAGGACGATATCCGCTTCATCATGCCTGGATCTGATCCGAAATACATCGACTTTGTACTGTTGGTCGCCAGGTCCGCTACTCGGTATGTAAACAATCACTGTACCGCTAACAACTACATACCATAGTACCATAGCAACTGCATAGCAACACCCTAGCAATGACCCCAAGTACCCTAGCAACTACATAGCAACATCCTAGCAACCACCCTGATTAACTTAGCAACCGCCCTAACAACCACAACCACAACACCCTTGTAACCACCCCATGTACCATAACAACCACATAGTAATACATTATCAACCACTCTGGTTACCCTAGCAACCACCCCAAGTACCCTAGCTACTGCACAGCAACACCCTAGCAACCACATAGAAACACCCTACCAACCACTCTGCTTTAGCGTCTATCTATCTGTCTATCTATCTATCTTACTATCTATCTATCTAACTTTAAGCTTTTAAAACTACTTTAAACTTCAAACTATTTCGGACTGAAAACATCAAACATAAATTGTTCTTATTATTCTTGATTCTTCTGAAAACATACCCATGCCAGCAGAGTTTCTTTGCCTGCAGAGTGGTAGATGAGTTTAAGTGGTCGTGATGAACAGTGGATACGATTGTACATGTTACGATAGAGATCCAGCAGACGTATCCTCTCTTGCTGGCTTCTGTATCCCACCTCCATCTCTGGGCTGAGTGAAGTGATATTAAAATAAAGGCATCATATAGCACACTTACGGTGTGTATTGTTGATTATAATTCACTAAGACGTGTGACCTGGTCATACCAAATAAATTATTACAGTGACAGAGATATGTCTTTTGAAAACATACATAGACTGTCAATGCAAACTAGATGATTAAAGATAAAACTCAGTTTCAGTCCATTTGAGACAGACACAGTTGTCCACACATCATGTGGTCTGTGATGCATCTAATCATTAAGTTGGCCTTATTTGCTTGCATTTTTGCATAAAACGCAAAAAGAATTTGATTAGCCGAATCAAGTGCTTACTGTTGCAGAATTCATGGCAAAGTGTCTAATCTTTCACAGAATGTGGAAATCCTGGCTTATAGGCCATCGTTTATTAGGATTTGTGAGCCATCTGCTGTTTCTGATGGCAAAAAGAACCGGTGATTCAGACAAATGATTCAAAACATTAATGTTTTATCCTTTTGCTTGTGGTTTAATGCTTTAGTGACACATTTCAGCTTGAAGTCAATATTAAACTGCATTAACAACTTCATTTTGTGAAGTTGTAAATAAAAGTAAGTTATTGGAGTCTTTCTATTTACTTGTTACTTGCCGTTTATTTTTAACTAATAGTGAAATTTACTAGACATTTCCGAGTGAAAATAGTTTTTACACAGTTTGTTTAGTGTACGTACTGTTCTGAAAACAGAATATTCAATAAGGAAAAAATGTAGGACAGGAATTAATTGGATGATGAAAAGTAGGTGTTTTACATACAAGATCTGAATACTTCTGGCTTTTGAAGAAACTTTTTGACCAAGAATCTATTCTTATTTGTTATTATTATTGCCATAGCCTTTAATTAATTAATGCTAACTGCCATTCAAATAATTTTAGAATGAATTCTAACTAAATTACTTAAATTCTGCTATTTATAACAATATTATTTTCTATCCATGAGGCCTAGGCGACATCAGTTGGAGAGGAAAGTCAATGAAGGTGAACCTTTTTTGAGTTTGGATGATGAATTGTGCACAATATGACCATGAGCATGCAATAAGAAAGTAAAAAAGGTCTATTTTCAGTTGACTCTTCATTAGATACTCACCATGTGAACTGTGGCAGCTGGCGATAGTGGTCTAGCACTTTTGAGGGCTTGTAAAGGAAGTGCTTGAGATTAGCTACACCGATATCATTAGCGTAGTATAATTGAGTGTTTGCCACCCACTGCAAAGCATTCTGGGATGCGAAAGCTTCCTCAATTTTCCTTTTGCACTCTGCCACAGCATAAAACGCTTCTTTGTCTGTAGACAAAAGAACAAGGCATACAGTACATTCCGGAGGGTCTAGATATGCCACATAAGCATAAAAGTAGCAGTCGGGATTGAACAGAGGCAGGCAGATGGGTGTCCATATCTCTCCAGCCTGAAAAGCAGAGGCCCTGATCATGTTAAAGAGAAGATGAAGGTCACTGGGTTTTAGTCTAGCATCCTCCAGGACCGTCTTCTCTTGAACGACGGAGACAAGTCGGTTATTGGAAATGAGAAAAGAGAAGACCAGATCCGGGGTGATGGCTTTCTGTAGGATGTGACTGAGGGCGTCTCTGGAAGAGGAGGGTAGAGGCAGGCATTGGACAGCTGACAGCAAGAAGCTGGGATCAGAGTCCATGACATCGAGGAGGCCGTCCAGAACCTTCTCCGAGCCAAACAGCAGACGCCGCAGATCGAAATTCTTGCGGCGCTCAAAGATGCGGTTTATGCTGGCCTGCGTGAGCATGCTGACTATCTGATGATAAACATGGAGGAGCTCGCTGCGCAGCTGCTGTTCAGACTGGCGAGTGGCAGAAACGGATACAAACACCAGTGGACCCTTCTGCAAAAAGACCACCGTGTGCTCATCTGAGGGAAACCGGGGGAAAGAACAGAATAATATTAATTGTTGCATGTCATTAAATATGTAAAAATGCTTCTTATAAAAATGTTCAGAATTGAAAACTGGTCAAAAGTCATTTATATGTGTACTAAAGACTCTAAATACATGCAGAATGTAAAGATCCTATGACTCAAGATGTTCATATAAGTTAGTTTAAGTAACTTTGAACATGGAATGGTTGTAGGTGCCAGACAGGCTGGTCTGAGTATTTCAAAAACTGCTGATCTACTGGGATTTCCATGAACAACCATCTCTATATATTCCAGAATTTTCAAGGGCCCTCTCTTCCTTTGGGGCCCTGGTAATCAGTACTGGTTTTAACCCCAGTCTGACCCCCCTGTGTGAACGAATCAGCAGAGCTTGTACAAGCTTTTATCATCGCTGAATCTTTCTCAGATGTTTCCAAATGTCGAAATTGGTTAGAGCATCTATATGTGCATGATGATGTCCAATGTCCCTGGCGAGCGGAGCTTCTCTAAGTTGGAAATAATCAAAGAAGAGCTGTGGTCCTCAGTTGGGCAGGAAAGGCTAATGCTGGCGCTTGAGTGTCAAATGCACATGCACCAACGGCGAGAAAAAATAGGACCTTTTTGCGCTGCAGCATCGGGCCTAATTTGGTCTTAATACGGCCATGAAGGCGGTGCATTGCCATTGAGACTTACCTACTGTATGATGATTTCACAGCTGAGCGGACATTTCACTCGCTGGCTTCAGTGTCATATTTGCATATGCCGGAGTCTACTGGATTTCGTGATTGGTTGACATCAAATTTCAAATATTAAATGGAACGATAAAATAACGTTATTAACCGGTTATCGGCCATTCTGAACAGAATCGAAAATTTGAAATGGCCGATAACCGGTTAATAACGTTATTTTATCGTTCTGTTCCTGTCAAAATTTTGTTCGTTTCCGGTTTTCGTTTTCGTTCCTTGAACCGATTCAGAGCCCTGGTCAACAGTAACTCAAAAAAACAATCATTACAACCAAGGTATGCCGAATACTATCTCTGAATGCACAACACATCTAACCCTGAAGCAGATGGGCTACAGCAGCAGAAGACCGCAGCGGGTGCCGCTCCTGTCAGCTAAGAACAGGAAACTAAGGCTACAGTTCGCACAGGCACACCAAAATTGCAAAAACATTGCCTTGTCTGACGAGTCTCGATTTCTGCTGTGACATTCAGATCGTAGGCTAAGAATTTGGCATAAAGAACATGAAATCATGGATCCATCCTGCCTTGTCTCAGCGGTTCAGGCTGGTGGTGGTGGTGTAATGCTGTGGGGGATATTTCCTTGGCACATGTCGGGCCCCTTAGTACCAACTGTGCATCGTTTACACGCCACAGCCTACCGGAGTATTGTTGCTGATCATGTCCATCCCTTTATGACTATCCTCTGATGGCTATTTCCAGCAGGATAATGCACCATGTCACAAAGCTCAAATCACCTCAGACTAGTTTCTTGAACATGACAATGAGTTCACTTAACTCAAATGGTCTCCACAGTCACCACATCTCGATCCAATAGAGCAGTTTTGGTCTGTGGTGGAACGGGAGGTTCCCATCATGGATGTGCAGCCGACATGTGGCAGCAACTGTGTGAATGTTTCTAACACCTTTCTGAATCTATGCCATGAAGAATTAAGGCAGTTCTGAAGGTAAAAGGGGGGTCCAACCAGGTACTGTCAAGGTGTACCTAATAAAGTGGCCATTGTTTGTGTTCAAGTCTTTTAGGTTCACAAATGCTTCATTAAATACAGTAAGATTATTGTAACAATATAAAAACTTCATAATCACTGAGAAGGGGGAGGCGGGAACCGGCGAACATTCAAATGAAACTTTAATAATCAAATAAACACAAAACAACAGCCCCACATGGACGAGGCCCAGGCCTGGTCCTCTCTCCTCCTTCACTGTCATCGCTCCTCTTTTGTATCCTTCGATCTCCTCCGTGGGACTCGAGGAAACATTTGGGTCACTCATTTCCAAATCATTCCACCGACCTCACTCCATTCCAACTTGGACGGTGTATGTCCCCGGTGGATGGCGACAGCTCCTCTGCTTTCGGGCAGCCGGCAGGAGTCGCTTGTTCCCTGCTCCTGCCAATCATGGAGGATGGCAGCAAGCTCAGGAACCCTGGCGAACGGCGCTGACTCCTCCCCTCCCTCACGGATGGCAGCCACCCCTCCACATCATGGGTGGCCGGCAGTGAGTTCATCCGTCCCTGGCAACTTACTCCAGCCAACCGCCTGAAGCGTCCACGGCGGCAGACTCCTTCGCCCTGCTTGATGGCACCCCGGGTTCACCCCAGCTGCAAGGGATCTTCAGCAGCGTGTCCCTCCTTCCTCCCGGGTTTCGGCACCAGTGTTGTAATATAAAAACATCAAAATCATGGGGAAGAAGGAGGCAGGAACCAGCAAACATTCAAATGAAACTTTAATAACGAAATAAACAAAAAACAGCACAACAGCCCCTCCCGGACGACTGCCGTGCACAAACAAAACCTAAACATAAAATAAAGCCCAGGCCTGGTCCTCTCTCCTCCTTCCCTGCCGTCGCTCCTCTTTTGTATTCTTCCGATCTCCTCCGTGGGACTCGAGACCGGTGAGTGGAGCAAGTGTCGCTCATTTCCAAATCACTCCACCGGCCTTGCTCCGTTTCCACGGCTCTCTGCCCCACCCAACTCGTCACAATTATGATATTAAATATTATTTCAATTTAAAGTAACCATTTTCCCTTTTATATATTTTAAAATCATTTATATAACCATTTATTGTAATTTATTCCTGTGATGCAAAGCTGAATTTTCAACATATATATATAAACTTTAATCATATATTCAAAGAAGCTGCATGGTTTCAAAGAAATTTTTTAAGCTCTTTTTTATCTTCAGAAATGTTATTTTTGTGGTAGTGTTAAAAAAAACCTAGATGAAGATGGCGCATCTCACCTGAAAAAATAGACTGAATCATGTTGCCTCCAGCCTGGACAAAGGAGACCAGCGCCATCATGACACCCATGGCGGAGGAGAGGGCCTCCTCGTTCCCATAGCGTGAGTAGATGGGCTTCCCTGCCTCGCTCAGCACAAAAACATGCTTCCTGTGTTTCCTCCAACTCTCTGACATTATATCTTCATTCCTATAAGCCAGACCTGGGACATCCACAGCGGAACCTGCCTTTTTTTGCCCACTGAAGTTCACCTGGGCCAAAGTAGATGGAAAATTACCAGTGTCCTCTGTTAAGGTGTCCTCAGGATGAAACTCCCAACTTCCTCTATTGTCGCTGCTGTGCATGTTGTCTGTTTCTCATTTCCCTCAAAGCGAGAATCTTCTGGACTGGGTTTTTTAGTTTTAAGGGTGCAAACACTTGTTCTATTGATGTCACACAATGGATCTCTGTGGCGCTCCATTACTCAGTCTGGAATCCCAGAGGTATCACATGATGCCTGGGGATCAGAGAGCGGTTTAAACTGTGTAATAGGATGAGCATGATGCTTCATTTCTCACTGAAATAATTACTTCTAACTGACCTGTGGCAGTGCTGACTTAGAGGAGTTTAAAGTGGGACATGAAACTGATTGAATGCTAAAGCACTATCGAAATGAGGAAGCAGGCTAAAAATAAAAAGATTCCATCCAGGTTTACATTCAGAAGTATTTGGCGAGAGTTACAGATCAGTTAATTTAACCATCACACCTGCCTACATTTGTTGATCATAATCAGGGGCGTCGGACTGGGGGTAAAACCAGTACTGATTACCAGGGCCACAAAGGAAGAGAGGGCCCTTGAAAATTCTGGAATATATATTTTCTAGGGGAGGGGGGTCCATTAGGACTGCCTATGCATAGGGCCCAGGATCTTGTGCAGCGCCCTTTATTAGCTGCAAATTGTGCTCATTTTAACAATGTCACTACTGCAAGAATGATTTGTAATTATAATGATTTGCAGTGTGGAATCAGTCACAATGATTTTTATTATAGTTATATAATTTCACACACTGTATTTTCTATTCCCTTATTCAAAATCTACCCCTGACACAGAACATTCTGTACTTTTAGTGTTTTTTTTTTTTATGTATGATTTATACGCTTGTTTTCAGAAATTCCAGCTCAAAATTTACTGATATTACTATAATTGTGGGAACATTTATTCCCCTCATGTAACACAGTACAGTACATAGCTTCTTAAACATGCCAATTGATAAATAAATTGCAGTAGACATGCATGCATACACATTTTTTTTCTTCCGAAATACCTGTTGTGACTGGTCCTTTTGCATAAGTGTGATACATTCGAACTGTTAAATATATTGTAATTCATTTAATCATTTATGAGTGACTGAAAATGGTGGTTATATTCAATTTAATAATAAATTAATGAGAGCTTATTTTTGCATATGCTTATTTTTGTCGTTGAATTACTGCATTGCAAGCTGTTTTGGGCTTGTTTGTGTTCTACAACACAAAGACAGAAAGCGGATCAGTATTCAATGGTTAAGTGCAACATTTTCACCATGTGGAAAGTTCCTGCTTGCTACTTACAAGTTTGGAAATTGTTATTGTGACATTCGGTGCGTTCACGTGCATGGTTTTGGTCGCTGGACATTTCTCGTTTTTCTTTCCGATAAAGGTTGTGACTGTAATCGATTATTTATCTGTTTTGTAGCATTTATCTGCCTTCACGAAGTCTGATGGGAATTGTAGTTTACATTCGCATTTCGCAAGAATAGCCTCACAAATCAGCGGAGCTAGAGCGTAGTAGTGTCTCCCTAACCCTACAGGTGAGGTTCTGACAGCGGATTGGCTGGAATGATAAGGAGGGCGTGGCGACGGCTGGTGATTGACACGCCGCCGTACATGAAAGCAACCAACAAAAACATCAGCGGGAGAAACTTCCCTGTGTCCGTTTTGTTGCCTGGATAACTTTATTAAGACGGAAACGGAACAATTCTGCTGTCGAACGATCGTATATTGCTAGTTAATATTGAACAAGGAGTTGAGTATCAAAAAATTACGGAGTAAGATGCCGGAGAGAGTGATTATATGGTGATGGAAGAGCACCTGTTGAGGTTTGTGGAGCGTGTCCGCTGTCTGTCCGACAATGACAGAGGTGGAGATCAGCTCATCTCCACAGAGTTCAACGTAAGTCCTACACTTTTATATAGGCTATCATTTCAAATAAGAAGACACACACAATACCAAACTATTACCATGTTTTTTGGAGACACTGTTATGTTTCTCAAAGTACCGTGATCGAAAAACCACACTTGTCAAAACGTCATTTTAACATCCTTCTCTTTGTGAAACATTTTGCTTGAAGAGTGATTTGTGCTATCTTTCTTGGTACTATGGTAATCCCATGTTTTTGGACTCTACTTTGATTTTATTTGATCTCTTACAGAAAATAATGTGCTGATGATACCATTTAGTGTATAAGTAACCTAAATGATACTCGGGTACTCATAAAATGCCATGGTTTTACATTGGTAATTTTGGATATGGCTTTGTAAGTGAAGTTCCTTGGAGTAAGTAGCCAATGTAAATACCAGATATGTGACCCTGGAACACAAAACCAGTCATAAAGGTCAATTTTTTTAAACTGAGATCTTTACATTATCATTTTATTTATGTATGGTTTGTTAGGCTAGGACAATATTTGTAATAACTGTTCGAAAATGTTGAGTGTGAGCGTGCAAATAAATTAAAATAGAGAAAAAAAACGCCTTCACAGTTGTTCAGATGAAGTCCTTAGCAATGCATATTACTAATAAAACGTTAAGTTTTGATATATTTACAGTAGAAAATGTACAAAATGTCTTCATGGATCATAATCATGCATCATAATACTATCCTAATGATTTTTGGCATAAAAGAAAAATCAATCATTTTGAGCCATACAGTGTAATTTTGCCTATTGTCACAAATAATTATATATAAGGGTATATTATACCCTTACGCTTAAGAATTTGCGACTTGGTTTAGTCATTTAGTTCCATCACCACCATGCCATGGCATTACAATGAGTTTAGGCATGGTATGGTAATGCCACGTGTTTTCATGATTATAGTGTTCTTTGAAGTACATTGGACTATCATGTAAATACCCTGCCATGGAATATGATTAGGGTAATAAAAGTTCTGTGTAGTTACCCTCATATACTGTATCATCAGTGTACCACGAGTGAGAACAGTTTCACCATAGTGTTAATAATTCTTTAGCGAACTGCTAATTTGCATATGTCTTTGCAAATTAGTTGATTACTGCAGGCTAGATTACACGACATCACATGGCATTTGCGTGAGCTACAGTAAACTAATGTGAAAGATCTCACTGCTGATTCCATTCTAAGAACATTCTTAGAAATTTCTCTCAAAATTCTGGACCGGTGTTTTTCTGCAAAAGTTATGTGGTCTTTAATAATATTCTCAAAACGACATCACAAAAAGTTCATGGAATGGTCTTTAGCTAGACTTTCTTCTTCTATGCGTTTCACAACGTTCCGATATCCTTCAAAAGTAACATCCCCTTAAAGGAACACTCCATTATTTTTGAAAATAAGCTCATTTTCCAACTCCACTAGTGTTAAACAGTTGAGTTTTTTTAACGTTTTCGAATCCTTTCAGCCGATCTCCGGGTCAGGCGGTAGCACTTTTAGCTAAGCTTAGCATGAGATCATTGAATCTGATTAGACTGTTAGCATCTCGCTCAAAAATGACTAAAGAGTTTCGATATTTTTCCTATTTAAAACTTGTCTCTTCTGTAGTTACATCGTGTACTAAGATCGGCAGAAAATAAAAAGTTACGATTTTCAAGGCAGAAATGGCTAGGAACTATACTTTCATTCCAGCCTAATGATCAAGGAACTTTGCTAATAATCAATGAACGTTGCTTCCCTACCATGGGTGCAGCAGGTTCAATGATACTACACACTGCCTAAAAATAGGCTACCATTGGAAGCTAGCTGGGGACTATTTTCAGGTTCTGTGTAAAATCACTGCTCCTGCTGCACTCATGGTAGAGCAGCAAAGTTCCTTGATTACTACGCCAGATTGAGAGTATAGTTCCCTGCTATATCGGCCCAGAAAATCTAAACTTTTCATCTTCTATCGATCTTAGTACACGATGTAACTACAGAAGAGTCCATTTTTAAATAGCAAAAATATTGAAACTCTTTGGTCATTTTTGAGTGAGATGCTAACGGTCTAATCCGATTCAATGATCTATGCTAAGCTAAGCTAAAAGTGCTACCGCCAGACCCGGAGATCGGCTGAATGGATTCGAAAACGGTGCAACTCAACTGTTTAACTCTAGGGGAGTTTGAAAATGATTCAAAATGATTCAAAAATAGTGGAGTGTTCCTTTTAATGTTTTCATTAACGTTTGCATAACAAAGAAATAAAATGTTCAACTTTCAGAGAACATCAGAAACCGGTTTGGGTAAGTTAATCTAGAAAATTTAATGCAATTACATCAGAAGTAACTGTAATTGAATTAGAGAAAGTAAACAGTAGTATTTAATTAATTTCTCAAGGGAAAATTAATTAGATTACAGTAATGAATTACTTAATAATACACCCAACACTGATCAGAAATAATGTTTTCATAACTTTATGGAAACGTTAGTAAAACTTTTTCATTTTTGTAAGAACCCATTTTTGAAACAACTGGGGGGATGTGAGAGCTGGAGCATCATATATACAGTCAGACCAACATTTTGCAGAAGTATTTGTTGCTTTTTGACTCATTTGGCTATACTTTAGTAAAAGTAAGAGGTCATTTGTAACCTGTACAGTTCCTCATTTAGTTTCTCAGTTATTAACTACCGTCAGTAGTCAAGTTTATTTGTATAGTGCTTTTTACAATACGAATCGTTACAAAGCAACTTTACAGAAAATAATGTTTCTACAATATTTAGTAGTAGCTTATGGTGGTGACTGTCACTTGACTTGACCATAGTGCTTGTGGTGAAAGGGGCAGATACTGAGTTGTGATGCACTGTGGCTTCATTGGCAGAGACCTAAGTGAGAGCATCGCATTGAAAATAGCCCATGTGTTCTGATCTCTTCTGCTTTTAGAGAATGGAAGTAAAACAGAGAGCCTTTTTAGTCATGGAACTGTAGCTGCCTCTATTTACAGATATTTATAACCTGCTTGTTTGTTTGAGAATAATTGAAGGCTTTCCTGTTACACAAGCAAGCAACAGTCATTTGTTTTATTCCTATTAAGGAGTTATAAGAAGGCTATATCTTATCACTTTGCATACAAAAAAGCATCTACTAAATATGTAAATGTAGTAAAAATTATATACTGGAGGTTTCAGTGTTTATTGAGGATTGATATTGAATGTTTCATAAACCACATCCTCCCTCAAATAACATAATTCTTAGCTTTTTTGAGCTATTTAAAGGAATGGGACGTATAGCAATGCAAAAAAGCATTAGGACACCACCTTGTGGTCAGATGCTGCAGTTCACCCACATGCTACTAAAATGAGAGGGAGGCTTGAATAAAAATGACAAAAATGGGTTTTTGATCTTTTTTTTTTTTCTTTTTTTCAGTTGATACGACAGAAAAGTGCATCACTGAAAGAGGATTATGGCCTGACCACTGCGGTAGGAGAAATCAAGGAAAATGCGAAGAAAAACCGCTATAGGGATATTCTGCCCTGTACGTATGATTATCAGAAAAGCTTTCTTCGTTCTGTTATTAAGGCAGTTTCTAGGTGAAGCAGTTTCTCGAATGGAATTCAGTTTTGAGAGATTTGTGCTAACCAATAACATGACCATGGCCTTTTTTGTTCTGACAACATTTTAGGTAATATTTACAATTCAGTGTTGTTCAGACAGTCCTGCAGTGAGACTTTTAATAAAGTTAATCGTTTTATATTAAAATATAGTCAGAAAAGCAGCATGTATATTTTTACAAATGAATACATACATGTTGTCAGTTTGTTTATTTACTTACTGAACAAAACCTGTAATATGACACCATGACAAAATGACCTATGCAAAGGAAATATATTAATAAGAAATATTTATAAATAAGGCCTATATTTTCACTGGTCCCTCCACAAACAAAAAAGAAACTGTATTTTTAGTTGCATTTATTTTGTCAAAAAGAAATATATGCAAACATAACTTTTTTAACAAATTGCAAAATTGTATTATGTTTAAAGAGATTGTATCTTTAAATTCATATCTTTTGTGTAAAAAAAAAAAAACGGCATATGGTGCTTCAAGTATTATTTGCGACCCATTCTTCCTGATGCTTCTAAGCCTAACACTCTTTGCACACTTTGATATCACGATATTCAAATCTGACAGTAATCTCAGATCTCATCAGCTTTGAAATATTTCTGACTGACTCACAGTTTCTCGCAGTATGACACAGGATAGTGCACTGAAGTTATTCTACATGATTTCCTGTCACATCTGTCAAAATGTGCTTCCTGTAGTTACAGTACTATGTTTCTTTTAGTACTCCAATGCCAATAACGTGTCATTATATTTCATAATTGAGTCTCCACAATGTGTTGCCTGATAAATGAGTTACTCGCACTGATGAGAGGAAAAAAATGCAAATCCCTTGGTAATTTTCTACTTTTTATGTATTCCAGATGATCAGACCAGAGTTTGTCTAGCTCCAACCACATCTGAATATGAGTCTGATTATATTAATGCCAACTTCATCAAGGTACTGCTGCGTTTTCAATTCTTATCAAGAGTACTATGCACTTTTTTTGTGACGGGCAAGATAATATGTGACCAAAAAAATCTTGTGTAGGTGTAGTGGTGCAGTTTTTTTTTTAAAGTATAGTAGATGTATAAAATAATAATATTTTTTAATCTGTTTTCTCTCACTAGGGCGCTGCTAAAAACAGGATGTATATTGCAACCCAGGGCCCTTTGAGTGGTACTGTGGTTGATTTCTGGCGTATGATTTGGCAACACAATGTAAAGGTGAGTTGCTTAAACTCTTAAGTATAGACTGCTTCTATAATCATAATGCATTCTCTCTTCTTATTTCGCTATAGTGATTAAATCGATTTCATTTTTGTCTGTTCTTTTTTGATAGGTCATAATCATGGCTTGTAGAGAGATTGAGATGGGAAAGGTAATCTTTATTTTTCATGTATTTTTTCTTTGTCATATGCCTGTCATTTTCTTGGTTTTACTGTTCGTCTTTTCTTTAGAAAAAATGTGAAGTCTACTGGGAGTCGACCCCCGATGCGTCTATTTTTGGTCCCTTTACGGTCTCAACTGTGAGTGCTTTCTGTGCTCTTCAACAATGAGCATTGTTCGTAGTTCAGCAGTTCGGTCTAAGATGCAGGATATTAATCTTACACAACAGTTCCTTTTGATGTTATCTCCATGCCTCATGAAAGTTTTGTCAGTTTTTTCAGCGGTTTGATGCAAACTGTAGTTTGTGCAGTTGCAAGGCCCCACAAGGGGAAGTTCTTCTGATTAGTGTCATTTGTTTCTTTAGGTTGAGGAGTCACGACCAAATGAGGAAGTCATTGTTCGGACGTTGGCGGTAAAATATTGTGATGTAAGTGGGTCATCATTAGAATATGATGTAGACCTGATATAATGACGTTTGTTCTGGCGGGAAAAGAAAATACACACACACAGATACAGCGCAGTGAAAAGGTTTTTCCCCCTTCCACTCAAAAGATTCAGATCATCAAACTAATTTTAACATTACACAATGATAATGCAAATAAATACAAAATGCTGTTTTTAAATTATGATTTAACCGAAACCTGTCTGACAAAGTGAAGCATGCTTGAAGAGCAACACATCGTGCAGATAAGACAGGTAAGAAACTAAATATATAAAATATCTGGAAAAGGTTATAAAGCCATTTATGAGGCTTTGGGACTCCAGCAAACGGACAGCACAGTCAGAGCCATTATCCACCAATGGAGAAAACTTGGAACAGTGGTGAACCTTCCCAGGAGTGGTCGACCTTTCCAAAATTACTCCAAGAGCACCACAACTCATCCAGGAGCTCATGAAAGATCCCAGAACAACATCTAAAGAACTGCAGGCCTCACTTGCCTCAACTGAGGTCAGTGCTCATGATTCAACAACAAGAAAGAGACGGTCAAACATGATGGTGGTAGTGTGATGGTCTTCAACTTTGCTACTCGAGTTATGCAGCAGGACAATGATATGAAAAGTCCACCTCCGAATGGCTCAAGAAAAACAAAATGAAGGTTTTGGAGAGGCCAAATCAAAGTCCGGGCTTAAACCGTCCATTCATGCTCGAAAACCCTCCAATGTGGCTGAATTAAAACAATTCTGCAAACAACAGTGGACCAGAATTCCTCCCCAACGATGTGAAAGACTCATTGCCAGTTATGGCAAACGCTTGATTGCAGTTGTTGCTGCAAAGGGTGGCACAACCAGTTATTAGATTTAGGGGGCAATTACTTTTCCATGTAGGTCCAGACAGGTTTGGACAGCTTTGTTCCCTTAATAAATGAAATCATTATTTCAAAACTGCATCTTGCATTTACTCGGGTTATCCTTGCGTAACATTTTCATGTGCCTGATGATCTGAGTCATTCAAGTGTGCCAAATATGCAAAAAATGTAAAAAACAGGAAGGGGCAAAAAATTTCACAGCTGTGTGTGTGTATGTATATATTTGTATATAATATACACACAAACACCCATATGTATATGTGTATATATATATATAAATGCCGTTCTATATATTTTGGGTAAACCATTCCTTTAAGAGTGTTTCTATTTGTGTTTTTAAGGAAAATTAGTCAAACCACAAAATTGCAGTGTACTTCATCTTGTAAAGCACTGTTTACTCTGACATTGTTCCACACAAGGAATGGCCATTACTATCTCAGTGTGCGACGTTTCCCATTTTAGCTCGTTTCAAGCATTGTAATTTGGTGAAGAAACCGTAATCCATTGAGCGGTCAACACTCGCCATCTTTTCACACAGGAAACTCGCAACGTGTCTCATTTCCAGTATACTGCCTGGCCAGACCACGGAATTCCAGACATGCCGGATGGCATTCTGGGTATGATGGAGTTGGCTCGTCAAAAACAGGGCAACCAGACGGACCCTGTAGTGATCCACTGCAGGTCTGTATCACACGCACAGCCGTCTCTGTGTTTTTCTGTGCCTCTGACAAATGACCCATCTGCCCATGAAAATTCATCAGGTCGAGTCGGTCCGTGTTGTTAGGGTGCAGCAGGGGCCGGCCTGTGTTCCTCTGGTTCCATGCATTTTAATGCCACCATTTAAATGAAGCGAGACATGTTAAATATTCAGCACCTGATGTGCCGCTGGAAAAGCCAGTTAACTTCCAGACTTCAGCACAGATTCACTCATTACCCTCTCTTTATATACATGAGAGAGGCTCTGTCCGACAATATGGCCCATAATTCCCCCCGTGACCCTCTGAACTGAGATCATATCATCATATGGAAATGTGACGGCTTCTCTCTCTTCACAGTGCCGGCTGCGGTAGAACAGGGGTCATCTGTGCTGTTGACTATGTCAATGATCTACTGCTGACGGAGGTATGAACACCATAAGACACGCAGAATTATATGCACAGCGCTTGAGAGTAAAGCATGTCATTTTTTAAGTTCAATTAGGCAAAATAAAATGACATACACCGTGAACAAATGAAACATGTTTTCTTTTATTCTAAGCAAATACAGGAGGATTTTAATATATTTGACCTGGTGTTAGAGCTCAGAAGACAGAGACCTTCGGCTGTGCAGACCAAGGTAACATAAGAACGTGACTTCCTGCATGGCACATACAATGGAAATTATCTACAGAATGGATTCTTGAACAATTATTGAGTCCTCTTCTCTTTAATGTAATCAAAAAAGCCTGTAGGTTTTTATCACATGGATACAGGCCCATTTAGCCCCGTCTGTCATGTTTCACAACACCATGTGAATTCAAGTGCTTTGTTTTTATGACTCTCTTCAGGAGCAGTATGCATTTGTCTTTCATACGGTTGCTCAGATGTTTCAGAAGGCCTTGGAGATGAAAAACAAGAATACAGAGGTAAGACATAAACAACTGTTTAAAAGTTTGAGGTCAGTAAGATTTATTTTTATACGAAAAAAGAAGTTACTCCGCAAGGATACATTATTAAATTGATCCAAAATAATGATTTCAATTCATAAAAGAATCCTGAAAATATTTATCACAGTTTCCACAAAAAAAAATATTAAAGGTCCCGTTTTTCATGCTTTTTTGAAGCTTTGATTGTGTTTACAGTGTGCAATATAACGTGTTCATGTTTCGCGTGTAAAAAAAACAGTATTTTTCACACAGTTCACCAATCTGTATATCGCTGTTTTCACTGTCATAAAAACGGGCTGATGACTTCCTTGTTCTATAAAGTCCCTTCTTCAGAAATACGTAACGAGTTCTGATTGGGCCAGCGGTTCCTGTGTTGTGATTCGACAGCAGCTGAGCGCACGCGGCCCGCCTGGAAAAGCAATTGGACTAGTTTTGAGAAGCAAGTGGGCAGGAGCATGTGCTGGAGATGTACTTATAGTCACAGGAGCGTTTTTACTGACGAGATGCACATGAAAATCGCGTTCGATTTTTGTATTTTTTTTTTGCACAGCCCTAACATCTAGTTAGCAAAGCTATACAGCGTTGCATTTTGTGTAATAAGTTACAGAAACTGTTTAACGCACCAACTTAAATAATAACAAAACACTTACCGGTTGTGGTCCATAAACAATGCCTTCTCCAGACAAAGAAGGAACTGCTCCATCTTTCAGGAATAATCTTTGTGCGAATCCGGCATTAAACTGATTGAGATTGAGGAAGTTGTCCTCAGCAAGCTGTCTTCAGCAAAATGTGCTGCACATAGTTTTACATGTGCATTATAATTTTCGGGAACCGTGTTAAACATTAATCTCCAAGTACAGCGTACCTGGGAAGCCCAAACAAAGGTGATTGGACTCAGAGATGAAAATAACAGCGTTTCGACGACATGGCAAACACAAACGCAGCTCTTCATTCTTCTCGTCGGAGAGCAACAAGACCACGCCCCCCTTTTTGTGTATTCATGTGGGCGAAGGTTAGTCAAAAAACTGTTTTAGTGACGTCATTACTACAGGAACTAGAGGGATGTAGTCCAAACGGGTCGTTTTTTGTAGGTGAATTCTGTTAAATAAAATATCTCACTTGGCATTGAACTTTGAGCTTTAGAATTTTACAGATATTATTTATACTCTAACAACAACAACATTACACACTAACTAAAGTTTAAAACATGGGATCACGAAGAAGGGGACCTTTAAACAACTATTTTCAACACTTTTAATTAATAATAACAAATGTTTCTTGATCAGTAAATCAGCATATTATAGTGATTTCTGAAAGATCATGTGACACTGACGACTGAATTAATGATGTTGAAAATTCAGCTTTGATCACAGGAATAAATTACATTTTAAAATATGTTGAAATAGATCATTAAGATTTATTTTAAATCATATTAATATTTCACAATATTATAGATTTTACAGTATGTTTGATTAAATAAATGCAACTTTGCTGAGCATAAGAGCCTTTAAAAAGTCTTACAGACCCCAACTTTTGAATAATGGTATAATTATATTGAATTTAAAGGGTTATTTCACCTCCCAAAAATTATAATTTTGTCATCAATTGCCTACTCTCATGTCAGTCCAAACCTGTATAATTTTCCAAACACAAAAGATATTTGTTTGCTTTCCATAAAAAAGTGATGCTGTCAAAAATAAGGCCATCAGATTTGAATGAGAAATTGAAGTTGCTGTTCATTGATAACCTTCCTCTCTGTCATAGTGCTGCAATTTGCTTTTAAATACATTCAATGACATTCAGCGCTTGAGTGATGTCAATCCCCTCATAATGTGCTGAGATGGTGTTTGTTGTCCTTGTAGGGCCTTGACAGCTTCTGCTTCTGACTTTTATTGTATGCAATAATCACTAGGATAGTTTGCAAAATATGTAATAACAGAATAAGGACATTTCTGGGTTTATCAGCTGTTACCTAATGTTCTTGTGCTAGATGACGTACTGTACTAATGTCCGTGTGCTTTTCGGTACATTGAAAGGTGCTTCGATGGTGGATGTTCTGTGACAAAAGAACAACTTCCGTTTGTTGACATCTTGGGTAGAAACAGTATCTATATCTTGATGACCATTTTGCCGTAAATACACTCGCTCTACCACTACATCTCTGTTTTTTTACATCACATCATGTTTTACTTCCTCAAGACTTTGAGCCGTGAGCTTAAAAAAAAAACAGTTTAGCAGGAAACTCACTCGCTGTGTGCTTCCTCTATGCAAATGTTCAGGCATCCTTCAACAGCTGACACGCTCCGTGTAGCAGCTCTACCACACTGTGTACATATTTCACAGTTTGTTTGTGTTTTTTTCTTTTTTTCTTTTTTATATATATATATATATTGGAAACTCAAGACTTCAGCCTCTCTGTACATCAATGCGGTTCCACCAAAGACTTCACTGAAATCAGGATCATTTAGCAGCATCAGCGCACCCCCTAAAACACGGTAAGACCACACAGACCTTCATTTCCATATTTCTAACCCTGTTTGCGGATGTCTGTGATTAAAACCAGCGGTGGTGACAACCAGAGGCCAGTTTTAAATTGACAACTGCACAAACCTGCTAACTTCGCCACTGTGTGTGACACAGTTGGAATCACCCAAGACTCTCACAAGCTGTTATTATCGGTTCTGTCTCGCACCCCACAGGGAGCTATTTGAACTTTTCTCATCTAACACGTAACTAGAGTTAATATGAGTTGATCTCATGTGTCATCGACGTATAGCTGGATATGTATTTCTCTGCACAGGCACTTGTTCATGCTGACATTTCTGCTTTGCATACAGATGACTATGACTTTTGTAATGATGATTGATCTAAAGATGTGAATATTTTACACGAACGCGGTTTCCGCTAATGCTCAGATTATACAGAGCAAACAAGCAATTTAATCATTTGTAAGTCGCTGTGTTCTGCTGTTGCAGTTCCCCTTGGGTCAGTAGCATTTTTCATAAGAAACACTGAATGCAAATTTGACAGACGGTCATTAATCGTTGCTGTAGATGTGGTCCCACAATGCACCAAAGTAGTCAAGCCGCCCAGAGCAAAATGTGGAAGATAAACTTTCTGTTTTCGGTGAATGAGCTACTGTGTGGTCTTACGTCACAGTATAATCTAATAAAAACCACTTTGGTTTATAAACTAGCAATGAAATGTGAATGCTAGTGATCTCATCTCGTGATCATATGTGTCTAAAATACTCATCATTCACCAATGCAGATAATACAATGAATTATTTTATGTTTAGATTATTGTGTTTTCTCTTTGCTGTGCTGCTTGAATGCTTTCTTACTGGTCCAAGTAAAAAAAAAAGTTATATATTTAAACTACAATTTCAAACAATTGTTCAAATCTATTAACATATTTACTGACATATTGCTTGAGACTTACAGTACTGATATCAAAATTATAATGAAACTTTATATGGACTACTACTTTTTTGTTAAGCCCTAAATGCCTGGTAATGTCACTGTTGATGAGGATTGTATGATTTATGAATAATATCAGTCAGGGTCGTCACTAGTGGGGTGAAAGGTGGTGACGATTATAGGGGCCCATGGCCGAGGGGGGGCCCCGGCGATCTCAACTAAAGATGCTCAGGACAGTTGACAGAACGCTGCTGCGTGTCGTCACGAAAGTGGATCATTTTCACGTGTTATTAAGCCTTGCCAATGTAACCATTAAAAAGACTTTAAACCATTCAAACACAAGATGTGGAAAAGCTGAACTGAGTAGCTGGTTACTCACGCGCTGTGCTCGGAGCGCACGAAGTTAGAGAGCCGCGTATCACAGACAGCAACACTGAACCGACCTCTCGTTTGCAAAGTTCTCCTTTACGTTCCTGTACCTGAACGAACAAATACAAATTGCAGTTTAAACAAACAGAAAAGGATGTGTAAGAGCCCACTTCAGCACTGTGGTGTTCTGGGCTCACACAGAGAGAGGCGTCTCAAAACACTTGAACACCGAATTTCTGTTTTTGCTCTTGTACCGACAAATACATTAAAAATACGTGAAAATACCCGTCTTGGATAGTATTTTCGTAAAAACTGTTTATGTCTTAAGTGAAAGTAAACAGTCGAGGGAAAAATATTGTGTGTATTATATTGGATGCATGTTGTCTCTTAAAGTGACCGCGCCTAATTTAGCTACTAGCTGCTGTAATGTTAATCCAATGAAAGAAAAATGAAAAAATGAAAATGAAAGAAAGAAATATAGATTTATTTTTACTACTACGTGCAGGACACTATCAATTAATGTATGTTAGTGAGTATAGAAAAATAAGAGGGGCAGATGTGGCCTAATGGTTAGAGAGTTGGAATTGTAACCGAAAGGATCCAGGTTTGAGTCTCAGTGCTGGCAGGTATTGTAGATAGAGACGAGTGAATGAACAGCGCTTTCTTCCACCCTCAATACTTATGGCTGAAGTGCCCTTGAGCAAGGCACTGAACCCCCAGTTACTCCCCGGGCGCTGGATCCATAGCTGCCCACTGCTCTGGGGGTTTGTTCATGGTGTGTTCACTTCTCACTGCTGTGTGTGTGCAGTTGGATGGGTTAAATGCAGAGCACCAACTCTGAGGATGGGTTACCATACTTGGCAAATGTCACAACATAACGTGAACCGTGATATACTGTACCCAAAAAAAATTCATACAGTTTACTACTAGTGAAATTGATCAATAAAATAGATATATTTGGGACCAAAATTTATTCAGACACGTTGACCTCACCGTGTTTTATTATTTTTTTTTCCAGAATTGCTAATGCAACCTTTTCACACCACAGACTGAACTAAATTAATCATTGCTTGGTAATTGGTCAACAAAGTATTGACAGTTGTCGGAAGTTTTGTTTGATTGTAATCCATTACATATCTTTCTATCAACGGTATCTGATATTATCAAGAAGAATTTGTTCTGACAGTTTAACTCTTTGAGTTCTTGTAAAATTTTATTACCATTATCTAAACCATAGCAAATAAACTGATAATGTGAGAAATGCTGAAAGTGTCTGTTTGTTTTTTTTTTTTTAAATATATTTTAGATTTTGTATATTTAATTACAGTGCTATTTTACATTTAAACACTTACAAACTTAAATAAACAGAATGAACATACAAATTAAACACTTTCAAACAGGGCCCACTGGTACACCCTGCACCGGGGCCCCACTGACCCCAGCTACGCCCCTGATATCAGTCTTTTAATGCAAGATATTCAAAGTGTACCTGAAGTTTCCTTGAAATCGTTCCACTTTAGCACATTCAAATATATCTTTAGTTGGACTTCAGCACTATTTCCACATAATTAAAGTGCAATAAGTACAAAAAAAGTTGTTCCAATTCAGCAGATTTTAACAATACAGTAAGTATTAAAGTATGTAAATGTGTTTGTAGTATACTTAATACACATAATGTATTTCAAATACATTTTATTTTACATATATAAATTATTTATTTATTTTAATTGTACTTTATTTTAGTGTACTTTTATGATGTACTTATTATAATTAAAGCTGCAGTAGGTAACTTTTGTAAAAATAAATTTTTTACATATTTGTTAAACCTGTCATTATGTCCTGACAGTAGAATATGAGACAGATAATCTGTGAAAAAATCAAGCTCCTCTGGCTCCTCCCAGTGGTCCTATTGCCATTTGCAGTTACTGACCGCTCACGGTAAGAAATCAACCAATCAGAGCTGCGGTCCGTAACTTTGTTTGTGTTCAAAATGTAGAAAAATGTATATAATAAGCGAGTACACCATGAATCCATTTTCCAAACCGTGTTTTTGGCTTGTCCTGAATCACTAGGGTACACCTATAATAAGTGTTTATATTGGGACTATTTTAGATTGCTTCGGGGGTACCGCGGCGGAGTAACCCAGTACCTTTGTGATTCTTCATTGACATAAACAGAGAAGAGAAGTAGTTCCGGCTACGATGTTCTTCCGCAAGACGCAAGCAGTTCTGTTTATTAACCGCTAGAGCGTCAAAAGTTACCGACTGCAGCTTTAATGAATACATTTTACATGCTGGATACAATTATTTGCACAAATCTAACATAAAATAAAAATGATGTACATCTGTAATATATGTATTTGTCTGTTTTTGGTTTCAGAAATCCGCCTCTCAAGTCCAGGCTTTCTCATCCTCTTCCTCAGATCAGGATGAACGACACTTATGCAGTTGTCAACAAGTCCAAACCACAGCCTCCTGCCTCTCGTTCCATCCCGGTCCACCACTATGACAATGCTGATTTAGAGAAAAGCAAGAACAATGCTGTCTATAGTACAGTCAGGCCTAAAAGCAGGCCCGTGTCAGTCCTGCCCTCTCCCACCTCACCGGGTTACGACAGGTCAACGATAGCCAATCAGAGAGGAGGACTGGCACCCAAAAAGATAGACCATGAGGGTTATGAGCTATTGCCAGGTAAGGGCTTTTTTAAAATTCTTTGTTTTTAAATGGGGGACGATACAACGAGTTAAAAATTCATTAGCCAGGAAATGACCACTTAGAAACCCCCCGGTCCAGTGTTGGTGTAGTATGATTTATTGACTGTTATTTTTTTAATTAGCTTTTATTTATATTTTTTATATGTTTTAGCTTTAGTTAACATTAACAACAACAACACTGTCCTGTGGTCAGTTGCATAAAATGCTTACACTAGTCTTACAGGTTCTCTATTTTTTTCCTCAAGTCATAACCAAGTCAGTCACATAAAACCATAGATTGGTCTAATTTGAACCCATAAATAAATCTGCTAGGCTAAAGTCTGCTGAACTGAAAATAAAAGCAGACGAAAAATGCAAACTACGCACTAAAAGGAAGATCTTATTAGTCGCAGGGGGGGGGGGGGGTTGAGTTCTGGAAACTTCTGCTTGCTGCTTTCACTGTCCTCTCATGACTCTATTCTGTGCACGTTCTTCTCTTTCATGTGATCAGCAGGGTATTCAGAGCCCTCTTGTTTGGTGCTTATCTATTAAAAGTCATTTATTTGAAGCTTGTTTTTCCATATCTCTGAAGGAATTAAAATTCGACTTTTGTTTTATCCTCTTTTGAACTTTTAAAGTGTCAGCAGAGTCCTCTAACAGGTGAAGTGTCATTTTTCTAATGCCACTGGGGTGACACTAAATAGTAGCATATACAGTACATACTGAATAGTAAGCTAGATTTCCTTTTCAAACATTGCGAGTTTTTCAAGATTGAATCATAAACTTCTCCATCTGCTATTGGTCAACCAACAGATAGTCCCGCCTCCAAATTCACACCATTTGTTGAGCTAAAATCTTAATGTTTTACACTGCGCCACAATGTGTGCACATCCGCTACATACCAATGAGAAGCTTAAAGGAACACTCCACCGTTTTTTGAAATAGGGCTTATTCACATTATTTCCTACATTTAGATAGGTGGGCAAATGCATTTTTGTGTCAGTGCATGCATTGTTTTAGTTTGACTGGGTCGGCGTTAGCTTAGCTTAGCACAATGAATGGAATCCTTTGTTGCCAGCTAGCATGGCCTGAGTAAAAGTGATCAAAAAAATAAAAAAAACCCACCTAATTACTTCTTGTGGACTGCGTATTCACAACGAGTACAAATAGCGATCCAGATTAACACTAGGCGATTTCCTAGGCAGATATTGGCTTGGGACTATATTATGGGGAAGCACAGGCGAAGCACTGCTGCTTAGGCGAAGCACTGCTACTTCGGCGCAGAGATATCACGCAACACATGAAATCCCACGACTTCCGTCAACATACCGGCGTGAATAGTAGCTGCCTGGCTATTTTCCTTACAGTACACGAATGGCGATGAACATGGCTGATTTTGAGAGAGACGAAGAGGGTGACTTCTCAGACAGCCAAGAACCAGAACCATACCTATTTGAACCAGAGTTTACAGAAGACGAGCTGCGTGCTTTGGAAATAGAACGACAGTAGGAGACTGCGGTCAAGACAGCCGCACTTCAGAAAAACACCGTCAAGCCAGCCGCGAGTGAAATTTATATGCGCGTGTATTAGTTGCGATCGCTCAACAGCCTGAGGACGTGAGGATGAGAGCCAACATGAACTGGTGGTGTGAATGTGGGGGAATATGCCAATCTATGCCGACGGAAATAGAGTGTCTGTGCTGTAGAGAGTGGGACATGTTTTTGCCATTGATGACTAGGCTCAACACGTCAGATCAAGATGAGCGTGCCCGAAGTTGTGTCACATCTACAGAGGATTTCACGGCGCTGATCCATTCTGCAGTACTCGATTTTTTTTTCCGGTGTGACAAAGTGAACTGGAAAAAACGCCCCACGCCGAATGGACCAAATGGACAGCTGTCCACAGAGTAAGTGATTATTTTAATCATGACGCATGTATAGATCGACCCATATTATACCTGTATTCACATAGAGTTGATGTTTTCATGTGTTGCGTGATATCTCTGCGCCGAAGTAGCAGTGCTTTCTTCTGTGCTTCCCCATAATATAGTCCCAAGTCAATATCTGCCTAGGAAATCCCCTAGTGTTAATCTGGATCGCTATTTGTACTCGTTGTGAATACGCAGGCCACAAGAAGTAATTAGGTGGGGGGTTTTTTTATTTTTTTGATCACTTTTACTCAGGCCATGCTAGCTGGCAACAAAGGATTCCATTCATTGTGCTAAGCTAAGCTAACGCCGACCCAGTCAAACTAAAACAATGCATGCACTGACACAAAAATGCATTTGCCCACCTATCTAAATGTAGGAAATAATGTGAATAAGCCCTATTTCAAAAAACGGTGGAGTGTTCCTTTTAATGTATGCATTTTAATATTTAAGTAGGGAATAAGTATTAACAAAATCATAAAAAATAATAATTTGTAAATTTCCATGCTTGGATGTTACTGGAACAATACTATATGTACAATATAAAATATAAAAAATAAATTTTTTTTAATGATTAATCATTTTTAATAGTAATAATTTCCATTTATTTTTTTCTCAGGGGAGTTGAGGTCGATGAATAGAGATTCGCAGGTAAATGTTCTCTCGGTTATAAGATGTTTGCAGGCATTTGTGCTTGGCAGACGGGTTCATTTGGTTTTCATGTTAGCATATTAGATGTTAAATGAAAGTGCTAAGTACATATTAATCTTAAATGATGCACTTATATGCAGTTATTGGCCTGTAATTCGTGTCTGCTCACTTGTAGATGTGCCATTTTACTTTCTTGTTTGTTTCACGTCACATTCAGATTCATCATCTTCCTGTGATATGTGGCTTCTAGCTGAGATCACACTCACAAGTTAACAAGCTTTAGCACACACACACACATTTAGTAAAAATAACCTGACTGATAGAATAATTCCAATGAACATGATGGTAATGTGTATTTGACTGATGATCATGGTCTTTTTAACCCTGATAATGACAGATTAAGATCTGCAAAGAATATCATTAAAACAAATTAAATGAAATGTGTTTTCCTCAGCCACACAGCTCTCTTTCGCGACCCCCAAGTTCAAGTAAGTGCGCCGTCATGTGTTTTATTGACTATGATCTATTTATCAGTTTTATTTATTTTTAATCAAATAAAAAGGATGTGTTTAAATGATTAATTCCACAAAAGATAAATTATTAAATGCTTATGCTAACATAAAAAAATACATAAAAACAAATGTACAAGTTTACATGGACCTTCTGTACTTTTAATAAATGTATTGGTTCACACCACAGGCATTTTGAAGCGTTCTAGTGAAGACAAAAATAAATTTCATTTCATTTAACAAATTCTATTTATTAGCTATTTATTATTATATTTGTTTTTCTCCAATTTATTCCCTAAAATGCATCATTTCTAATGTATTTTTAAGATGTCAAATGCAAGACAAGCTCCATAAATATGAAAGTCTAACCTACAGCTGAACATAATTGTGTTCAAAAACATGAACAAACTATCATGCATTAAAGAGTTAACAGAAATCTCACCTCAACTCCTTCGGTTGAAAGCATCTGCTTTATGGTTTAATGTAAATGTTAACCCCTAGTGCTGATGATGAATGACAATATTCTGTCCATAACCCACCTCAAACACAGTCCATAAAGAAAGCGTGTGTGTTGTTGGTGATGTAGGAGTCGCTTCAGTTCCCCGGAGGCTCCTTATCGCCCAACACTATCTAGCAGCTGTAAACAGGAAGAAGTGTTAGATCAGTGCTGCTTTAACTCTCATACGCTGAGTTTGGTTTGTAAGTTGTTCAATGCTGTTGAACATGTTTTCGCAGCTGAGAGCCAATCTTCTACAGATGATGATTATGAATATGTGTCTAGTGTTGTCAAGGACAGCAGCAGCCCATTTGCCCGGAGCGGCCTGGGTGAGTAATGCCATATGCACACTAAATCTGAATTCTGTACACAACAACTGAGCAGATACACATTTATGTTTGGATGGGTTTATGAAGAGACTTTGGACAAAACTGCATGCTAGCAAACTTTTTAATTGTCTTATTTGATGAAAAATACAGAGAAAAAAATCCGTTATTTTGTGAAATATTATTGCAATTTAAAATCTAAAGTTTCTTTTTTAATGTACTTTCAAATATAATTTATTCCTGTGATGCAAAGCTGAATTTTCAGCATCATTACTCCAGTCTTCAGTGTCATGATCGTTATTTTCATTTCTATTTTGAAAAAAAAAAAAAAAACATGAAGCAGCACAACTGTTTCCAACACTGATAATAAATCAGCATGTTACAATGATTGCATGTGACGCTGAAGACTGGAGTATTGATGCTGAAAATTCAGCTTTGATCACAACAATAAAATATATTTGAAAGTATATCAAAACAGAAAAACCAACATTAGAAATTAAAAACTTTCTGTATTTTTTGATCAAAGTACAGCCCTTATGAGCACAAGAGACTCCATTAAAAATGTTACTGATCCCAAACTTTTGAATGGCAGTGTATGCAATCCTGATCCATATGAATTCATTTTGACCTGTGCTCTGTTATCTTGCGTTTCTCGATGCACCTGATGATTTTAAACAGTGTTTGTCTTCAGGTTTCAACTGTCGCATAAAGAAACCCAAAGGCCCTCGAGATCCACCGGCCGAATGGAGTCGTCCAGAAAGATGAAAACTACAGCAGGTTTTAGGTTTTATGGAAAGATAACTCAACCTAGTGTAGCCGTTTCAGTAGATGCACAGCTATTTTTACACTGGATAATAAGCATTATTTATTTCCTTTACTGGTAGTTTTGTTTGTATTACTGTTTAAAGTACTGAAGAAATGTATGATGATGTACAGTAGTGTAGTTTATTGATGTATTTGTGTATCAGAATAAAAATTGCCAGTAATATTGCAAATTGCCAATGCACGCTGATGAAAGATTTTTTAAAGGGGTCATTTAATGTTTTTGGAATTATGCCAATTTCACCTAATAGATGTTTACAATGTAAATGTGAGTCATGATCTATTTTAATATACGCATCTGATAGTTGCTGTTTAGTTTCAGTACATGTTTATTTGGGACTTTTCAATGTTTTGATACTATATTAAACCAGGGGAAATCTGATTGCTCATGATACTAGCCTTGCTTTAACTCAAAATCTGGAGTGTGGTTGTTGTGATATGTGTTTGTCAATAGGGGGCATTGTTGAGGTTTGGTTCCTCTTCGGGTTGCTCCTCAGAAAGAACAGCTCACTCAGGTCATAAAAACAAAGACATTTACAGACAGCATAACGTGGATAATTATTAATGCCGAATCTCATAGATGAATTTGGCTTTTTGATATTTAGCCATAAGAACATCTTATAACAAGACTTTGTTTGCCGTTCAAGCCTTCAGTTCTAAACCCAGTGTGGACTAATATGTTCAATCTTAGCACTCATTCCGGTGATAAAACCATAAAAGCTGCCCTCTAAACTCCAGAACAACTTTATTTCCCTCATGAAAATCAATGGAATCTTAAGCTGTGGACGTTTTTCCCAGATGCTCGGCCTGTTGCCAGTGTTCCTGGATGCGTGTTTTTGACGAGGAATCATTCTTGCTGGATGGTAACGGGAATATCATGCAGAAATGCTGCTCTTCACACCATATCAAACATTCATCGCCTGTTTAAGACTGACTGCTTTAATGTGACTGAGGCATAAAGATGTGAAGTCTCATGATGATGTAGAAGGTCTGATGACTTATAAAACAGAAAGTTCTGGTCCTGGATGCTGATTGGTCAACATAGCGTTCCAGCTGTGCTGAAATACGTGATGTAGCATGAATTGTGTGTAAAATATATGAACTTAATTTAATATATACACTACAAGTCAAAGGATTTAGAACAGTAAGGAATATTTTTATTTTTTTTTAGATTTCAGAAATTTTCCAGGTTTTTAGTGCTATAACTTGGTCCCTGGTGCATCTACCAAGCAAAGAATTTTTTATTTATTTATTTTTTAGCCTTTTCTGCAAGTGTCTGAAAAACCGAGTCCGTCAGATTTCGCACCCCGTGTGAAATTATAATAATCATTATAATACCGCCTTTTAATCTGTAAATTTCCACCCATGGCACTGCCATTTTGACTCTTGAAGTTCGCAAGCTAACTGTGTATGAGTTCTAATGCCATGCGTAAGTTTGATCAAAATGTGCTAACTGTTCTGCCTTTGGCTGACCAGATGAGCACAGAACACATTTTGGAGTCCCAGCATCAGAGGAGAGGAGACACGAGGAGCGGATCTACCAGGGTGGGTGGCAAATGCCACCCTAAAAGAAAGCCTTGGCACCCTGCCACCCCAGTTGGCTGCAACCAATTAAAGGTTATGGCCAATTTGAAATTTTCCAAGCGCGAATCTTTCGTGATTCGTGATCCCGCTCCGAACTCCCGAACTGATTATAATGATTTGCGATCCCCAAACTGACTCAAATGATTCGCGAACCCGCTTTGAACTCCCGACCTGACTCAAATGATTCGCGAACCCGCTTTGAACTCCCGAACTGACTCAAATGATTCTTGATCCCGCTCTGAACTCCCAAACGGACTCAAATGATTCGCGATCCCCATAACTGACTCAAATGATTCGCGAACCCGCTACGAACTCCCGAACTGATTCAAATGATTCGCGATCCCCAAACTGACTGAAATGATTTGCAATCTCGCTCCGAACTCCCGAACTGACTCAAATGATTCGCGATCCCGCTCCGAACTCCCAAACTGACTCAAATGATTCGCGATCCCCATAACTTCGCCTACTCAAATGATTCGCGATCCCGCTACGAACTCCCGAACTGATTTAAATGATTCGCGATCCCGCTCCGAACTCTGACATATATTCAGATATAAATGTAATTTAAAAAATAAATTAATAATTATCGATTTTCAAATATTGCACCTGTCAAACATAGTCTATTTTGCCGTCAATACTGTTGACGGTGTCCTTTATCAGTAGCCTTTATATTTATGCTCAACATGAAGTATATATATTGTTGTCGTGAAGACAAGACTGTCGGCGGCCTCCCTCTATGTCACCTACAGCAGCAGCAGCGCGCTAGCGCCGCGTCAGGCACGATTCTGGTCTGTAAAGACACAGAAAACGGGAAGCAGCCATCACGCAGCTCACACGCAGCAGAACCGCCACGCAGCTCACACGCAGCCAGTGTGTCACCTGCCTGAAACTCAAGAGGAAAAGTTGGGTAAAAATTGTAAGTGAAGCTTTAATGAAAGCACAGACTTTGTGATGATAACTAACGTTACAGTGGTGTAGTCTACTACGTGATAACGTTACTTTTAAAAAGCGTGAGGATACCTAACAACTTCGTTTTGTGTCAGAACCACTGATCTATATATATAACTATAATAATATAATATAATATATATTATAGATCAGTGGTCAGAACTAACTTTCACACTTTCATTCATAAATTCACCCCGTTTGTGTTTGAAAAGCGACAGCGATTGAATCGCGCATTTGAGAAGAAAGACTTGCAGTCATAAAACTATTGTAATGTGTTCATTTAGGTGTCAGCTACAATGCACATCTTATATATTTTTAATATATATTAAAATAAAGTATAAATCATTTAGGTAAAAACGAGGCCCGTTTATCACCTTCGGGCACATTCCTGTGAAAGTTTTTTTTTTTTCAGGTTCCCTTACGAAAATTACCCATGGTTTTAACAATAACACCACAAATCATCGTTCTTGTAGCCATGGTAACTGCAAATTAACCATGGTTTTGTTACTTCAAATAATAATTTACAAAGTATTAATGTACTGTAATATTTTGTTGTTGTTGTTGTTGCTATAAAACCAGACCTAAGCCATCAATAGCCTTTAATATGACTTAAAATGCATTATATAAAAGTAATTAGGCAATAATGATTGGTTAATAATAACACTATTAAAATACATAATGTGAGCACATACAAAATAAACAATTTATGTACATGTTATTACAAATGCCATGTAATTGCTGCTGTTACACTTACAGGACAATCAAATCCTTGTTTAGGCTACTGACCAAACATTTAATTCAAATATTCACTTAATCTTTAATTTTTGGCCACCTTTATGTTATAGATTAATAATTTCCTTTATAATTTATTAAACAAAAAACCTGCATGTCACAACCCTTACAAAAATAAACCATGGTTTTATCATAGTAAAACTGATTTCTGAATGCTTGAGACAATACAATATATTAGAGTCATAATAAAGTTATAGCCACAAGTAAATGTTGAGAGCTACAATTGTGATTTGTAAAAATACAATTTATTAATTTAGTTTTTTAATTGAATTAAAGTTCTATTTTCACCCCTACAGTAGTTTTTTTCCATCATATTTGAGGAAGGGGGGCACAACACACACACACACACACACTGAAGCACGCGTGGTGTTTTCAGCTCTTCACTATATTGGCACATGATGTAGGCTACACATGTGCACGCCAGCGCGCTATGAGAGGATTTCACCATTTCATTTGATAAAACTATCGTCATTCATTCGTATCGTATACACAGACTGACAGAAACGGCAATGTTTTTATGACAACCTGTCAAAATGAAATTTCGGTATAACTTTGAAGAAATTCAAACAGAAATATAGTACTATTGCACAGTAGAGTACGCTATACGTCAAGTAGGCCTATTAGCTAATAATAATAGTTTATTAAAAAAAACACAGAAACTCTGTCTACAACTCACCAAAATAAAAGTTTGGTCTAACTCAAAGAAATTATGTAAGAAATTGCACAGTAAAATATACTTAAAAAAAGATAAACTAAAACATTATTTTAAAGGAATATCACACAAGTTTTCATAGAAGATTTAATTTAAACTTGCCAAAACAATAACACCGTATTTTTCAAAAACAAACTCTAAAAGTACATTTGTATTTGTGCCTATATATTGTTAGCTAATAAAACCTTTGCTTCAGATTAACACTAGACAGATTGTTAATTAGTGATTAACACTAAACAGTAGAAAATCAGTTCAGTTTCCCCAGCTGGAAATGTCATTGGCTGTTAAAATCTTGTGTTTCTTATAATAAATTGACATATTGATAACACTGAACCTTTTATAATGCTCTTAATTACATGTCGATGCATACTGTATGCATTAGTGAGTGTGGTGGTGCTTATGGGGTATGGTCACTTATTCCTTATATGTTTGTAATGTTTAATATAACCATTTCAAATGCCAGACATTGATTGCATGAGATTAAGTTTGTAAATGATAGCCTGTGTCCTTTTGTAGTGTGCACATAAATTTATCATCAAACTGTGATAACTTTGACTAAATTCAGTATATATACATCTGCCATACAGTATGTTGCCACCCCTCAAAAATTCCTGCCCCCTTTTCGCCACCCCATCAATATTTTTCTAGATCCGCCCCTGACGAGAGCAGTGAATTTATTGATTTATTTACTGTGTATCTGTGTAACCCTATATCAGAAGTACACATATGGTTATGATTTCAGCACGATAAACATGAGAATCAGTACCAAAACAGACATTTTTTTCAGCAGGTCCGAGCTGTAACAGAGCATCACAGTCCCGCCCACAGCCCGAGAGAGCTCTGTGCCGGAAGTAAATTTCCCATTTATTTTTCCCATTGACTTTCGGAAAAATCCGTCTTATTTCGAGCTCAGGAACTACTCATCCCATAAACCACCGCGCCTCACTGAATTCGACTGAAGCCCACAGCCACGATCGAGCCTTTTGAGCGACTTTCAAATCTGATGACGGCAGCGCTAACTTTTTCCTCCAGTGAATTTTATTTTATGTAGTGAATGTGCATTAATAGCAGTTCTTTCAGTATTAATCGTGTAAATAAATAGTGTTTTTATATAGGTATCGTGTATTTTATATATTGTGTGCGTGTCTGAAAGCGGTTAACAACAACGACAGCAACATGGTGCAGTGCTTTGTACCTGAAATCATCGCTCAGTAGTCAACACATGTCGTTGCCATTACACAAATGTTCAGTAAATGCACAAAAAGGTAGGCCTAGGCTAAATATTGTTTTGACAGAGGCATCATAAAATGCTTGATATGACTCATACCATATGAAGGCTACAGTAGCCTAGCTAAAGTGGACTATAATGCTAACTAAAGTTACCAACCTCCCTGCAAAACCCACCAAAACTTTGTAGGTCTTGTCCCACAAGCTGACCCTCGGACACGCTACACTTAACTACCGTTACATGACCCTATCTAAAGTGGTTTTCACCCATTTGAACACTTGTTTTCCTCCTTGAAAAAAGCCATCATGGCAGCCAAGGAGCACACGATTGCACTGATAAGTCTACCGTGCAAAAAAGCAACACAGGTTTTTATTTTATTTTATTTTTTTATTAATGATCTTCAGTCTTCACGGACCTTCGCGGGGTTTAACCAAACAGTTACACAAATTCCACCAATTAGATGCATCACTGTGGGATTGTGGGATTGTTCAGGATTGTGGGTAATGAAGTACTTATCCAAGACATCGTGAATAAAAGGCATTTATCTCAAAACAAAGTTAGTGCCCCATGAACTTTTGGCGTTTATATAAGCATATATTATCGCTTAGTACAGCCGTAGCTGGTTTTAAGTCTACCATGTATGGTTACGTTTTTATGGCTTTTTTCCCAAATGTCAATGCAGAAATTGCTTTGAATTTTTACTTCCGGAACCAGCTGTGGGCGGGACTGTGATGCTCTATAGTGCAGTTCTTTTCTGGAAAAGGGGGCGGGGAGCAGAAGCATATTTGCATTTAAAGAGACATGTATGAAAACAGCATGTTTCCTTCACTCAAAACAGGCATTTTCAAAATGATATAATAAATGACCCATGGGGTATTTTGAGGTGAAACTTCACAGACACTTTCTGGGGATACCTGAGACTTAAATTTAAATTGCTTAAATCACCTTTCTTTCCCATTCAGACATTCAGTTTGGAGTTCAGGAGATTGTCTTGACCAGGACCACACCACACACCATATATATATATATATATATATATATATATATATATATATATATAGCCTATAATAAAAAATATAATACTATTTGTAAAATATAAAATGGGGAAACCAGTTTCTTTTTTAGTTATTAAACTATTGTGAACTACTTAATAGCCTTTGATCATTGCTGTGATGTACAAGAGCTGTCCAAAACAAAAACAACATGATTATTATATCAGAAAATCCCTGTAGATGTGTTTTTAGCCTGAGGGAGTTTTTCCTCTGAAGGTGTTGCAGTCAACAGAGACTCCATTTTTAGTCATGCAGTGAATATTTTGACTCCAGCCTTGCTCCATCTCTCTTTCTCCCCTTGTGTGTGTGTGTGTGTGTGTTTATGAGTGTGTGATGAGACCGAGAAAGAGCTTGATAGAGGAGTCTGAGGACACACAGATGGACAGAAACTCGTAGGAAAAAAAAAAACAATGAAACGGCAACAGACAGACAGAGAGGAGAGACTGTATGCTAGTGTTCTGCTAATGGCTGCTCTGTTAGCAGTAAAGTCTGTAGGGTAAGTGTGTGTGTGTGTGTGTGTGTGTCGGTCTCCTCTGAGCTCCTCTGGCTGGGTAATCCCATTCAGCACATGCTAATGTGAAACCAGATTCTAATGACCTTCTGCCATGACTTTTCAACCCAGGCCTGGAGCAATCTCACAGCAACATCTCGTAGATGCTCTCTCCAAGAACGCCCCCACAGTAGCACACAAGCATCCCAGTGAACAAACCATCTCAACGTAGAATCTCTCTTATCCACACCATCGCTGCAGAGTGGCTCAGACGTTATGGTTTGAGTGAATTATCATTGTAATGTTACAGTACAATCACAGTTTCTGGCAGCATCCCGATTTGCATTGCATCACTTCTATATAGTGTACAACAGTCATTCCAGCAGAGCTTCTTAGAATTAAAATCAAGTGTTAAAGATTAGGAGGAGTGCATACTTTTTTTAAGATAGCTTTTTGTCTAATAATGCTGTATATAGATTAATGTTCAAAAGTTTTGGGTCTGAAGAATTTTTTTTTTTTGTCTCCTATTTATTTGATTAAAAAATATAGTCAAAAAGAAAAATGCTGTGAAATATTATTACAATTTAAAATAGCAAATACAATTTTCTATTTGAATACAGTATATTTTAAAAGATAATTTATTTGTGTAATGTGTATGTGTGTGTGTGTGTGTGTGTATTTTATTATTGTTATAATTATTTTTCACAAATTGTTCTAAAGATTTTTTAAATCTATTATTAGATTAAAAACAAAGAAATATTTTATTCTATAGGCATATGCATTTATTACAAACAATGTTATTTGATTATATAAGCAATTATTTGAAGACATTTATTATATAGGTTACCATAATTTATTTAGAAGTTACTTTTGTCCAGAGTGACTTTTCTCCAAGAATAAATAAATGAAAAAAAACAACAACAATGCGTGTTTTAATGTTTATTCCAGTGTAATACTTTGTTGTTTTATCTTGTAAAGGTCATAAATATGTAATTTTTTGCCCTTTAAGCCATTTTTACTCTTTCAATATCTTGTAAATCCATTTACATTTTGATTCTCATAATGAGCTGATTTTTGACAGTTTTCTGTTTGTTGCACATTTAAATGTACTCAACCCCCGAATATTTCTTCAACTGTTTATTATTGTCATTTTACCCTACTGTCAGTCCATGTCAAAGTTTAGCGCATCCAGAACAGTTGGTGCATTCACCAGCTCCCATGAAGACCAGTCAGTTAACACTCTGGGAGGTTCTTTCATTGTTGTTTCAAGATGGCTTCACTGTCATTTGTTGGATTATTAATCAGAGCGTGACTGTAGAAAGCGGTTAGTGTCCTCCAGTCTCTTGATGACCTCGGGATCATAAGCATCTCTTTCAGCGAGTGTCCGCAGTGAGAAAACGGCCAGCCGTATCCAGCAGACAAGGGAGGCCTGTGTTCACTAGAGCACATGGATATTGATCTGCTCCCTGCCGTCTCACCACCCATCTGTTTGGGTGAAGACTGCGATACCTCCATACTACGACTCCCGCCTGCTGTCACCATGGAGACTAATCCATTTATCCCACTCAATTACAGTATCGGACAACTTTTTTTTTAGGTTGGTGGCCATTTCGTAATTGTCAATCTGGTTTTTAACTTTGACTTTTATTGATTAGTCCATGGCCACATGCATTTAGAAACGCTTTTATCAAAAGTGACTTCAAGAGAGGAGCAGTACAAAAATGTAGATGTGTGTTAACCATAAACCTACAAGTGATCAAAAATCAGCTCAAGAAAAAGTGTGAGATTTTTGAAATTGTGCTTCATCTCTCTTTCTTAAAATATTGTTCACAATGGAGGAAATCATTATTTATTATTATAGCTAATAAAATAAAATAAAAATGAATAAAATGCAGTTAACTTTCTGTAAATTGATTTTTTCCCATGTATATAATAATAATAAAATGTAAAAAATATTAATGATTTGCATGTAAAATAAATCAACAATAAAAAATGTATTTACTTTTTTAAATTGTTTTATTTTATATATTTTTTTAATTATTATTTTATTTAAAAAATTTTCTCCTTTTCCAGACAGTGGAGTAATTCATCTTTGCCTTCGCAGGAATAAATTGCACTTTAAAATATATACAAACAGTTCAAATAAAAATAATAATGTCACTATATTACTGTTTTACTGCTCATTTTTATTTAAAAAATAAAGTATTTGTATTTACCATATGTATATGTATATATATAGTAAATACAGTAATAAATAAAATAAAGTTAAAATTCATTAAAATGAATTCTGCGTTACTTATTGTAATTATTATATTTATTTTAAATAAAATATTCATTATTAAATACAATTTCTTGTCCTTGTGACATTGCTGGATAACAATAGAATGTAAATATATCAATGTATTTTAAAAAGTAATTTTAAAATTACATATGTAATGTTGTGTCATATTTACAATATTAAATAGATTTTACTTTGTGTGTTTTGTTTTGTTTGATTTTTAATGAAAACCCATGCATTTATGGCAAAATAAACAGCATTTTATTATACTGTATGAAATGAAAATTACATGCATTACAATATTTTCATTTAGGGGCAAGACTGAAGCAGTAGCAAAGCACAGCTTGAATTATACCGAATATAACTGCCTTTACTTCACCACAGCAATGTTTCCTATCATATCCCCCCTTCAAGAAATATTGATAAACGGTGTTAAGTAAGTCTTGTTGAACCTCTCCGTAATGCCATATAAGCCTAATTCTGCTTTGTACAGTGCACATATGTGTCCATTCGCTGCATTCCTGGTGAGTGCATGCGCTCGCCCTGCTTCTGGAGGGTTTGGGCAGAGAGAGAGGGAGGGAAACGGGTCAACCGCGGGCGTTTTGATGACTTCTTTTGGACTCAGATTAGACAGCGCCGCTTCAAGGGGGGTGCATTTTTCCTGAATTTGGAGGGCCAAGACTGAAAAGAGAGAGAGGAGCAGAACCGAAGTGAGGGAGAGAGGGAGAAAGAGATGAAGGGTGCAAGTTTGGAGAGGAGATGACATTTTTGCTGTAAGACGGGCAGAGAGGAGGTTTTGGGCTGGTTTTGATTAAGAACCTCGCAGGATTTAAGGCCAGTAGTTCAGCTCTGACGCATGGAAGAGAAAGTTCAATAACTGTAATGAAACCCAGATAATGAATGGACTCGCAGGCATCTGTCATAAAGCTCCAGCGCTGCAAAGCTACACGTGACAAGCTCATCGCTCAACATACATGCATGATTCCCGATGTATTCCAGGACTAAAAATAAGGCTTTACTGCAGCGCAGGAGAATCCCGTGCAGGCACTTCCTGTTTAATTATGGCCGCCTTTGTCTTAATTGCCTTGTCGGATTTCTCTGACATCATTTGCTTTTGTGTCTGACTCACTCTATTTCCGCTGGCTCGGGTCAGAATAATGCTTCATTTACCACATATTCATTAGTGGTCATATCCTTTTGTGGTGTTTGGTGCACGAAACTGCTCTAGAATGAATCAGCCATCTAATTTCTGCAGTAAACGGACTGCAAACACTCACTCATATCATTCATGAATGCTTATAATGCATAGAAATAACTGTAACTTCTGTCTGTTTACATTTCCCTTCATTAGGGCCGACTAGTTGGCTGAACACACTTCTGTAATATCTTCATTGTTTCTCAGTGAGATAAACTGAGGACATTGACACCCTTTCCACCTGCAGTAGACACCAGTATCTCCATGAGATCAAAACATTAACACGCTCATTTATTTTAAGTTGTGAATTGTTTTATATGTACCATTTTATATAAAATAGTATAATCTTTATTTGATATTTTAGGTTAAAAACAAAAAAAGGTTAAATTTATTCAAATTAATTTGGCATTTTTAAAATACTTTTTCATTATTGATTCATTTGTTTTTTTTGTCCAATAAATATTGCTTAAATATAGTCTATATATAAATATGTGTGTGTGTGTATATATATATATATATATATATATATATATATATATATATATATATATATATATATATATATATATTCAGTAACTGTCTTAATCATTATAATAAATGCAATATATAAATATATAATTAATTAAAGGTAATCAATTCATTTGGATTAAGTTATTTATTGTATTTATTTTAAAATAAAATATCCATGTGATATTGCTTAAAGTCTTTTAGGTTTTAAACTTTTAGGTTTTATACTAAACAAATTACTTTAAAGATTCATTTAAAAAAAAATTTTTAAACTACATAAAATTACATGTATTATGTGTAATTGTATATAAATATATAATATTTTTAGTATTTTTATATGGTACAAGATGATCTTAATTAAATCAATGTAATAAACGAGGTCAAAACTAATCTAAAAGTAAGTGTGATTATAGATTTAAATGATATGGAATGTGTTATGTAATGAACTACAACTTTTGTCACGGAATTTGTCGTGGAATCAGTAACGGACTGCCAATTAAAGTAATTGAAAGTATAATTTAAACCATTTACAATTTAAAGTAATCTACACAGCTCTCCAAACATTAAAACCTTTATTTTTTTATGCTTGCAAAAGTGGTTTTTAATGCTTGTGGCTCAAGTGGTAGAGCATTGTGTTAGCAGCGCAAGGTTGTGGGTTCAATTCCCAGGCAGCATGTTAAGTAAAAAAATGTTAGCCTGAATGCACTGTAAGTCGCTTTGGATAAAAGAGTCTGCTAAATGCATCAATTAAATTTTTTTAATTTAATTGAAAATAAACATTTTTGTAATTTCCTGTCCATGTGATATTGCTCAAATATTGTGCATGAAAATATCTGTCTAAATCACGTCTATTTATTTTTTCCCAAGGAATTTGAGGAGAACCAAGTGGGACAAAATACTTAAAAGAGACATAATTGAGAACTCTCTTAAGTGTCCTTAGGTAAGAAACCCTCTGAGTAATAGCTTTTTCCTCTGGGAAGCATTCTGCATGTTCAGTTTGTTTTTCTAATGCATGTTAATGGAAATCTATGCTAAGAATAGTTTATTAAAGTCTCATATTTTCACCATGTTTAAAATGAAATGCATCTCTCTCGCTGTTTCCTCATGCAGGGCTGAAGTGTGTGTCTGCTTCTATGTGGGGCTGTAGGGAGAGTATTCAGACCTGTGGTTAACTACAGATTATACTCCCCCAGGGACCGTGAGCTGCATACTGCGCAGCCAACCTACCCGTCTGTCTCTCTCTCGCAGAGGGAGGGTGGCCGGTGGTGAGCGTGAGCGAAGCGTGGCGTGGGCTGAGCTCTGGGTGTTGGCTGGATGGGTGGAAGAGAGACCACAGGCATGAGAGAGAGAGTGTGTGTGTGTGTGTTTCTGGGAACAGCAGCTGGTGTTGATGCAGAGATCTCTAAACTCATTCGCTTCTTGTCTCACTCTTCGGGGCCCGGGGGAAAGCGGTGTGATGTATACTGGCAACACACTCAACAAAATCAGACACCTTCAATATCGTTACCCTTGTGTTCGAGCACGAATTGAACTGAAATGTGATGTCATGTTAAAATGCTTTCTCCTATCCCAATTAAGAATGCACTGACCTGTCAGCTGATAAATGGCATTGTCTGTTAAGAGAAATTATCTGCACTATTGGCAATCGATTGTTTAAAGGTGCTGAATGTCATTTTTTTATTGTATTAAAGCCCAAAGTATACTGTGTTTTTTTATGTATATACGAGGGACTGCACACTGTGCATGTTGTCACAAGAATAGTATTTGCGTACTGTACGCACACAACGCCGATTTTTGTAACATGCTATCAAATGGAGTTTACTTTGAAATGTTGCACATTCGACTGTATGCATTTGCTAGTATAAGCATACAAAAATTAAGTATACTTTGGGAAAATGGGGTTATGAGATAGCCGCAACTTAAGTTTAAAAGAGTACAAAGATTTTTTTTTTAGGTCTTAACTTCTGGGGGAAAATAACACAGACACTGGATAAAGATGAAACTTTTTAGAGCGCATGTGTCACTTAGCTACGTTCGCACATTCTATCAGATGAAGTATACTTTGAAAGGCTGTGCATTCAAGAAAACCAAGCTATTTGCAGAAGTCATTCTGAATAACCAGCTATTAGTATCAGCTGATAAATTAGGTATGGTGCATCTCTAATCCTGATTTTTCAGGATATGCAGAGAGAAATGTATGGAAAACATTTGCTGGCCTGGCACAGCAGCACTGAATCGACCAATGGCGTGAGTTTGGGGCTATGGAAGAATTGGTTTTGAAATCGCTAAAGCTGCAAAAATCATTTCATCTTTAAGTTTGGAACAGAACGTAAGCTCAACAGGTAGGTAGATATCCAAAGTTAAAAAAAATTTGAAAGAAATGTGAGTGAAAGGAAAAGTCACTGCCATAATAATGTGTCTTGTTTTCTAGGTAAAATTTATTTTTAAGCGGTGTAAATTGACCTGAAAAGCAAAACTATGTGAAGTGATAAAGTCTTGCACTGGCAGATGTTTTCCATTCGTGTTTCACTTTTATGATAAGAATCTTCCTGTGCCACGTAAAAGAATAAACTTAATCTAAGGTATGCTCACTGACAAAAGGCCTTAAAATATCATTCAGTGTTGCTTATGAGGTAAATGCATCTTGATTTAAGAAAATTTCAGTTTTACCTGAAAACAAGACATCATTTCATGTATTATATTCTGTTCTCTAGACACAGCTCAGCTTTCTCCTTCAGTGTGAATGTTTTTCTCCTGATTTTGATCCCATGTGCATAAATTGTGAATCTGAAAATGAATAGCACATCTCTTCTCAGTAAGCAGCATGATTTGAGGTTTCATTCATGTATGTAGCACAAACAATGCGGGATGAGTTACACGCTGACGTTTAATAATTCAAGTTCAAGATTGTATCTATCACTAATAATGAGCAACAGTAATAGTAATGCTGTCTTTAGCGTATAAAAAGCTTTGAGTTGTCTTAGGCCTTTAAGCAGTCCTTCAGTCAGCTCCAGCAGCAGCTTGTTTGAATCCAGGCCCTGGCACTGCCAGCTCTCACTCTCTCTGGCACAGATGTCCACGTCTCCAGGGACAGGCATCTGGACTCATCCACACTGATAAACGTGCAAACCATTTGCGTATTCCATGTTCACACTCACACGGTCTCCTGGTTATGTGACAACGTGTGACTGGAACAGGCTGATCTGGAGGAAGGAGAAGTTAAGTTTAAAACAACAAGAACGAATGCAGCTTCTTAGAGCTTTTACAAGATGAGCAAATACACATTTTCTATAAATCTGTGTGTGTGTGTGTGTGTGCGTGTGTAAAACTGTGTTGACATTATATAATTGTGCAGTGCATTTTGTTGCTACGCACATACATACACACTCAAACATGAATGTGTGTATACATGTCAAATATATAATTTATGTAATAAATTAAATTAATAAATTCGTCATAAATAATATATGAAAAAACTAATATTTGTGTGCATTATATAATATAAACAGCATGCACAGTACAATTCTGTTATTTATGCATTTTATTCATAATCATGGATTTATTAATTAGATAGATAGATAGATAGATCCGTGGCGATGCAGAATAATTTTTTATAGTCTCAATAATTTTTTTTTACTAAACTTGGGCTATTGTTGTTTACTTAGAATATATATATATATATATATATATATATTTTGTTCGCGACTCGGTTGATTCAGATCGGCACTTCGGAGCCTAGATTGGCACTTCGGAGCCTGTTCGCGACTCGGTTGATTCAGATCGGCACTTCGGAGCCTAGATCGGCACTTCGGAGCATGTTCGCGACTCGGTTGATTCAGATCGGCACTTCGGAGCATGTTCGCGACTCGGTTGATTCAGATCGGCACTTCGGAGCATGTTCGCGACTCGTTTGATTCAGATCGGCACTTCGGAGCATGTTCGCGACTCGGTTGATTTAGATCGGCACTTCGGCGCATGTTCGCGACTCCGTTGATTCAGATCGGCACTTCGGAGCCTGTTCGCGACTCGGTTGATTCAGATCGGCACTTCGGAGCCTGTTCGCGACTCGGTTGATTCAGATCGGCACTTCGGCGCATGTTCGCAACTCGGTTGATTCAGATCGGTACTTCGGAGCCTGTTCGCGACTCGGTTGATTCAGATCGGGACTTCATAGCATGTTTGAAATTTTTTTTAATTCAGATCTGGACATCGAAGCAGGAAGTGTTTGTCAAACAGTTAATTGGTGATAAATGAATACTTGGACTTGAGACTTTTTTTTACCTGTCTATTCAGCATGTAGGCCTACATGGACCCACACACAAAGCTGGACACACTCTAGACGGGTGTGCCAGGTAGGGTGACCACCCGTCCCGCGTAGCGCGTGCGCGCACAGCGTTTGAAGCCCAATACATGCGTCCCACACATTGAGACTGTCACGCATAATCAATGCTTGCTCAAAAAAAGTTGGTCGCTATATCTGGAGTCACCAACCCGTCGATCGCGGTCGACAAGTCGATCTTGGAAGCATTTTAAGTCGATCGCGAAGATTTTTCAAAATCTGAGAAAAAAAGGTCCGAGCCTCCGCTGATTGCGCGCGCACCTCCCGAAACAGACGAGACATTTATACTTGACACAACTGTTTTAAACTGAAAACCAGACCATACAACTGATTTAGACGCGGGTGCCGGTGTGATGAGATGTACTAATATCCGTCTGCTCGGACATGATTGTTTTAGGCCTGTAATTGATTGATTATTGAGGTAATAGGGATGGCACAGTTCGCTGAAATAAAAAAAAAAAAAACCGTTCGGCTCACCACACACGGCTCACCACACACGGTTCGGCACGCGCTTCAACTTAAATCTAACAAAGCATCTGTAATATCATCTGTAATATGTCTTGCTATAAATGGCACGTAAAAAAAAACAGGGTTCACCTAATAAATGTTTCTGTTGATGCATGCGCATTCTGGCTTCCCAGCAGGCCCGTCGCGACAAGGCAGGCAAACCAAGCAATTGCTTGGGGCCCCGAGCTGTTCTGGGGCCCCAAGACAACGACTGGTTAAGAATAAATTGCAACGACACTGTTTGAGCACCCCTTTGATTGTCAATGCAGTAACGTGCAATGACACTGTTATCGGGATCCCCCTCAAGGGGGCCCCTCTCAGTAGTCGCGGACAGCAGCCAGCCAACACGTGATCTCTGCAGCCGGCAAAATACAAAACCTCCTCGGCAGTCATGAAGCGGAATTATGCTTCAGGAAGCCAGAAGAGAAAGGAAGAGGAGGATAAGAAAAAAAAAAAAAAAACAAGATAGTGGTAAGTGATAAATTACACTGGATATAATAGCTCTACCTGTCAGTCTTGTACAAATGGTGTAATTTTGCAGCAGGTAGGCTAGCAAAAATATGTTTATGTTAGCTACCTGCCTGAGGGCAAATGCTGCTTGTAACGAACAGTTAGTGCAATTTTTTTTTTTTTCGAAAGGAAGGAATATGGTTACTGTAACATGTTTTTTAACGAGACAAGGAAGACGCAGAAAAGAAATCGCGTACTGCAAGGAGTCAGCAGTGTTTTGATTTGAGAGCGAGGGAAAATTTAAAGAGAACGTCATGGCCTGTATCGATTTTGAATTAATTAATTAAAAATAGGTCATTGCACTTACATCAAATCACGATATGTACTAATATTAAGCCGGAACAGTCTATTTAAATATGAAATCCTGCTCTGTTCTGCTCGTCTCTGTTAATGAATAAATGGAGCAGAATCGCGACTTCCTTTACACTGAAGCGCACGTGACGCTCGCGGTAATTTCAGCATCTGCTGTCTCACTAAAGACGTGAACACATGAACAACATCTCCAGAACTGCTCTGACAGTCACTTCATGAGCATTTGACCGTTGGATTTGAATAAATGGTACCTCAACCCATCAAAATGTTTTAGACAAGTATTTGCCAGAGATGTATTACTATTGTTCAGCAGAACATAGCCTACTGCTAAAAAAAATCTAACTTTTTTTTTAAGGTTTAATCACACAAAATTTCTTCCATGTTTTATTTCTTAATAGTAAATCCCCTTTGTTTACCAAAAAGTTAAGTTTGCTTAATTTTCAATAATTTAAATATACATTTAATTAATGTTTTGTGTTTAATGTGCATCTCAGAAAATGCTTTATTTAAAACCCCAACTGAATGGCACTTAAATGCACTTAATTCATCTGTCAACTTTATTGTCATTGTTCACAGTACAATATATAATCATAGCTGATATCCTGCACAGCCCAGAGTTTAAACTGATAAGTGTGTGCTGTCATATTATTGCAAATCACTATTGAATTCCCACCAAACTATTTTCTCAAGCAGTATTTGCACTGTAAACCTTTTTATTTATATAAAGTGTGGGTGAACTTAAACTGTATGGCTATGCTGTGGTTTCTGTAGGCTTTACGTGCATGCAGGGGTCGGGGGGCCTCTGTGTCCATTTTGCTTGGGGCCCCCAAATTCCTTCAAACGGCCCTGCTTCCCAGACATTACAAAAACATGAAAAAAAAGATCTATATTGAGCAACTACAATTCATTTTAATCCTATAATTATATATTATAATTTATTTAAACTGAATTAATTGTAATGAAAAATAAACAAAATGAAATAGCTAAAGTTCAAAATTATCGTATTTGGAAGAAAATTATTACATTTAACAATTAACTACATTTTGACACGACCTGCAAATTAACACTAGGAGTATGGTTGGACGGAAGCAGTGTGACAAAAATACTATCCCATAATTTTGCACAGTAATCTGACAATAAATGTGGCACACCCCAATTCGTATGAATTTGTACGAATGACCTACACCTAATCCCCCCCCCCCCCAAACCTAACCGTCACTGGGGTTTAGACAAATCGAGTGAGGTCGCATAAATTCATACGAATAAGCCACCTCGTAAAATATAAGTACGAATTGGTCGTGAGATATCGTTGATCTATCTCAAATCTCAACTCAAGAAGTCTATACAGTCAAAACTTGATCTTGTTTAGAAGTGTTTTATTCTAAGATAATTGAAAAGGCTGTGCGTTGTGATCAGCTCTTGTATGTGTCTGGTCTTTGGCTGGAAGTGTTGGAATCGATAGCTGGAGTGTGTTCTGCTGAGTCTGGTTCCACTGGTTTTCGCTGTGCTGCACTTGGCAGTATTTATTTGGCCCTGACTCTGTTGCACACACACACACACACACACCACCTGTGACATTGTTAGATTTAGTGATGGTGGCTGACGTATCATTTCTCTCCGTGTCACATGAGCTGATTTCCCATACACCCCCACGACGGCCCTCTTAACTGTCTGATTATTCATTTTCACTCTGTTGAATATAGACTTCCACGTCGTTGCTAGGTGACAGGTAATTTTCAGCATGTGTTTTAATTAACAAGGGCACAGGAAAGCCTACATAAAACAGTTGTTCCAATTCTGTGACAAGAAGAATATTATGTCTCTGCTTTCAGCTAATATCTGTCTCATAGCAAGTGGGCAAGTTACAGAGAAGCAGACGTGTGACGCGAGCTGAATTCAAGGAGTGTAATCACTCAAAAAAGCACTATTCTTTGTCAAAATTGACTCGGCCGTAAATATGTAAGCAGTTCTGTTCCAGGTGAGTTTCCAGATTGTTTTCTCTTAAGAAAAAGTACTGTGATTGTGTAGAATTGAATGGTATGATGCTTTTATAAATGAGTGCTTGACATGACATTTCAAACTCCATCGAAAACATTTTTCTAATTTGTCTACAGTTATTATGCCCGCAGGTTTTATGAGCTCATGTTAATTAATTGAATAATTGCTCTTTTAAAAAATTAATTTGTCACACTGCAGGCTATTGGAGTGAACCACATAAAAAGGAAAAAAGTGATTATAATGGTGAAAAGAAAGCACCAAAATACACACTTATATCATCTTGTATGAGTTTTTAATCTTTGACAATGGAAAAAATAAGGAATTAATTCAATCCATTTATTTCAATAATTGATAATGGAAAAACTTTTTTTTGGTGGTGGTTGGGGGGGGGGTTCTTCAGAAATTGCTAGCAAATTTCAGAAATTAATACAAAGAAACACGTTGAATTGAACATTAAGAAAAAAAAAATACTTATTTTTAATTTCTTTAGTTTGACACATTTTTTAGTTAAGCCTTCAGTACTGTTGGAATACATTTTGCAAGCAAATATTTTATACATTTTACCTTAATCTATTTTAGTTTTTTTTTTAGCTATTTCAAATTTCAGATTAATTTAAATATGTTACTCGCTGTTTTTTTCCAATTGTTTGTGAAATATACTAGTAATTTCTCAATCAAAATTGTTTCTTGTGTCCACTGGGAAAAAAAAATGTTTTAAAACATTTTACACACAGAAATTGCTTGTAAGTAATTACAAAGAAATAACAAGAAACACATTAAATTAACCATAAAATGTGAGCAATTGTATTCTCTTGTAAAATGTGCTCCAATATGTATTTATATATGTTTTAAAATAAAAATGTTTTTATATAAAATTAAACCTGTGTTATTTAAATAACACTCAAATGGGGTTTAAAGAGTCTTGACATCATAGTAGTGTTGGATAAACATAGTGTGTAACACAAATCCACAGAAATGTGTGGTGTATGTGTAATGTGTTAAATACTTCAGCGTGGAGCTCAATGATCGTGATCACCATTGAAACAAGGATTTGAGATGTTCTCTTCCCAATATTGTGTTGAATACTGAGCTCCAGTAATTCCCACAGGACTACCCCACTGACAACAATGCTGTGCAACCTGCTCTTGGGGTACTGTACAAAAAGAATTGTTGCTTGGCAACTGTTTGAGCACCACTTTGAAGTTTTACAAATGTTTTCCGCAGGATGGCAAAAAGCCATGAAATGCCACATGAAAACTACAGCATAATAAAACAGCAAAAACACGCCGTCCAACAAAATGTCTGACTGCATCAGGGTTTTTATCTTAACTAAACCGAAACCATAAAAAGACATGTATACTTGTTAAACGTTTACTGAAATAAAAGAAATACAAATAATTTATTTTATTTCAGCTATTTGCAAAGGCAACATTTCTTATTTTTGTTTAGTTTAACTTGAAGTACTACTAAAATCTCTAAACCTAATAAATAAAAAGGAATAAAAAAAAAAACTATGCACACACACACACACACACACACACAAACACATACACACACACACAAACATACAGGCATATGTGGTTTATGTGTGTGTATGCATGTATGTACAGTTTTTTTATTCCTTTTTATTTATTGTAATACGTTTATGTTACACAGTATGGATAACATATAGACAGTAAAAAAAAAACATAAACACAAAAAAAAAACATTTATAAAACGTTAACAATAAAAAAAAATTCATGTTTAAAAATTATTTTTGTTTATCAAAATAAAAAATATATAGACATTAAAAAAATACAACAAAAGTGCACAGAAAATTACAAAAACTTTAAATATTTGTTTTCTTTCAGCAAGTTCCAGAGGCAAGATTTATTTTTATTTATGTTTTATTTTTACGTGAAGCACTTAAATAACTAAAACTACAAAATAAAAGTAATAAATAAAATTGAATGAAAACCACATAAAAATAAATAATAAAGCTAACAAAAATTACAAAAAAAAATACTAAATTTAGGTAAAAGCAGGAAATCAAAATAAAATCTAGTTCAAAATATTAACAAAAATGTAATAGTATGTTAATGATATTAAAATAACACTGCTATATCTTACACTTTATTATCACACACTAACAAACTCCAGACTCTTCTTAAATATTCTGTTTAAATGAACAACTTGCAATGTTTATACTAAAAATCATGTGTCTTTTTAAGAAGTGTGTTGTTAGTTAGTGTTAGGTTAGTGATCAAACTGATGATTTTCATGTGGTGGATGACAAATTATGAACAATTTCACATGGAAGTTGACTTTTTTGACCAGTTCGCAACCACTTAGAACACATTAGCAACCTTCCAACAACAACACCCCAGCATTTTGTACAGACAAACACAGATTCTTTCAGTCAATGTAAAAATCTCATTTCCACTGTAAAAGTCTGTCTTTAATTATCTGTGTCAGGTTGTCTTCTGTTTACACATATGGCACAAGGAAATAACTTTCAAGTGAGCGCTCAGCTCTAGATGAAAAGGGTGAAATAAACTGCTTTATGGCAACAGGGGCAAATGAAGGACTACCGCTGCTTTAATAAGATCCCTCATCAGAATCCAGCCAGTTCCTTCCCGGCCTCTCGGGGAGGGGGGCCTTCTGTGGTTCGGACCCTCCAAAGTGCACACGTAATTTGACTAACAGCTGCAGTGGCTTATAGAGGCCAGATGTGCAGTGTAAGAGAGGAGAGAAAAGCCAAACGGAGCAGTTCGGGGTGAAAAGCAGGCCCTGTCAGGGGCCCGAGTGCCCAGCAGTTAAATGAGAGAGCTATTGTCATGCATGCTGCTCGCTTTTTATGGTGACTTCTGCAAATTACAAGGATGTAGGCATCAATTTTCACATGGGGCTTCACCGCGGACGGGTGTGTGTTCCAAAAACTTCATGCCATTTACACTTGCTTTATGAGCTGAGCTCCAGCGAAACTTTCTGCTATGAGTCTGCTTAAGAGGTAAATGTGGAAACACTTAAACGAGAGTAGCTTTCAAAGAGAGACAGTATAATAAATGTAGAAGTGGATTGGGTTTAAACATGAAATCTGTAATTGAACCAAAAATCAACCACCTAGAAATGGACTAAATGTATGTTATCATATAGCAATTTAACTACAGTATATAGAGTAGAAGTCAACCCGAACTGGCATTTGCAATGCATTTTAATCATGTATGTTATGTATTTTGTGGAGAGACAGAATTTTTTTTTATGTTCTATATTATCATTGAGATGTTATTTTATATAGTTATTTATATATATATATATATATATATATATATATATATATATATATTTATATATATATATATATATATATATATATATATATATATATATATATATATATATATAATACCAAAAATAAATTTTAATCCATTTTCAAATTAATTTGAGTTAATTTTGTAATCTTTTATTGTGTTTTCTTATACTTTTATTAATTATTTTTCGTGTTTGTATATTTTACATTTTTATTTGTATTTCTTTCTTTTCTTCTTTTGTACAATTTTATTGAAGTTTTAGTTTTAGCGATTTTTGCACATCAAACTAAATGAGAACATTGCTTTGGCAACTAAAATTAAATAAAAAATTAATAAGTAACATTTAAATTAATAAATTATACATTTTTTATATTATATGTTTAATATAAAAAAAAAATACTATAATATTAATAACCCTGTATTCAAGGCAGACAAAATGCCGTACAAGACTTGATTTTAGTTAAGTGAATCATTAAAAGGAGGGTGTTACCAGAATGCAGCCTAAAACAAAGCCTAACTATCTAGATATTTAATAGTTAACATTATCCAAACAATGTCAGCTGAAATGAAAGTCATTTCAGAGGATGAGGAAGAGCAAGTATCAAACCTTGTTTGTTAGGTTTCATGTTATTTTTAAATGCATGTAGTCTTGCAAGAAATAATAGAAGTGCTTTGATCAAAATATGAAAATATGAATATGATTGCTTGGACCTGTTTACTTTTTCATACACTTTTTTTATTAAGAAAACTGTGCGTCGAGACTATTGACAGTATGCCTTATGGAACTGAACCTGCAGCATTCATTTAAGAGATAAAATGAAATTGCATCGCTGATTCAATTTAATTTGTGATCTGTGTCTAAATGTATGTTACCATGGCAATCACAAGAGCCTGTCTGTGTTTCATCTATATGGTTTTCATGTTTCTTCCAGACAGATTGCAAAATAACCTGCAGGGTTTCTGTTGACAGAGCTCCTCCAACCACGAGGGGGCAGCGAGGGGAACACGAGGTTAAAGGTCACGTGGCAGGGCTGTTGCTGCACAAATGCTAAGATATTCTTTGCATTTATACACATAAATTATGCAGTTTTGCTGATTTTTGCATCTTAAGTTGACTAGACAAATAAACAGGCTGCCAGGCATGCACCATGATAATTACAGTTCTCAGTTATCTTTCGTTTTAATTCACCATCACAAAAGTTGTTCTGTCAGAAAGTATTAAGATCTTCATGAGAACTTGTGATCATATGGTTATTCATATAACTTGTCATTTATATGGCACTCAAAAGCCAAAAGTTTGGAATAATGACCATTTTGTTTTAAAAAAAATATTCACCAAGACATTATTATAATTTCAAATAACAGTTTTCTAAATGAATATATTTTAAAATGAGATTTCTTCCTGTGATGCCAAGCTGAGCTTTGAGTCTTCACAGTCACTTGATCCTTCATAAATTATTCTAATATGTATATTTGCTGATCAATTCATCAAGAATTAGCCAAACTTGCTTGTAATGTAAGGCACTAAAAATAGCTCACATGAATTAAAACTTCAGAACGAGAACATCAAACACAACAGTAATTTGCGGTAAACATTAGGAATCCTTCTCAAGGTTAATAAAGTTTCAGTCAGGCCCCATAAACAGACTAAACTGTACATGTGGCATCATCTCATGAATATGCTTTACTAGTCTCCCACTACGACCTTCAGATGAGACGCCGCATGACCTCTGCAAAACATTTTACTGGCAAAATCAAATAACTGGAGAGTCGTAATAAATCATGATTCACTGGGGCTGCATGACATGATAAAAATGAGCAGATATTGCATTTGATGAAAAGGTTGTTTTATTCCCCCTGATAGCACATGGTGTAGCATGAAATGAGAGGTTATTGCTTAAATTTTATTTTTCGGCTGAGCAAAGCAGTCCTCTTTAAGATTACTAACTAGTTGCATCAACTAAAGAGAGCGTCATTAGAAGGTGTTTAAGTGTATAACTGCATTCGTTTGATGCGGTCGCTTAGGATAAAAGTGTCTGCTAAGTGAATAAATAGTATAGTTCAGTATAGTTCAGAACAGTAGGTGCTAAATCAGTGTTAAATGCAAATAATAAAACATATCTATATAGTCATATGAATTTGGGACGACAAATAAACAGGGTTATTTAAAGGAATGGTTCACTTTAAAAAAATTATACTCCCCCTCAGGTCATCCAAGATGTAGATGAATTTGTTTCTTCATGGAAACAGACTAGGAGAAATGAAGCATTGCTTCACACACCAGTGAATCCTCTAAAGTGAATGGGTGCCGTCAGAACGAGAGTCCAAATAGCTGATAAAAACAATAATCCACAAGTGATCTACATTACTCTATAATCCATTATAACACTTTCTCCAGTGAAAAATCTCCTTTATTGACATAAAATAATGATTTTGGACGGTTTTTCTTGCAAACACTGCTTTATCTGTGCATATTTATCACCAGGTTCTGATTAGATTACTTTTTCTCTGGAGAAAGCAATAACCTTGAAGCAATGGCTTGAAAAACAAGCAGCTTTTCACTTTATAAGTTGTTAACTGTACTGGAGTGATGTGGATTATTGTGATGTTTTTATCAGCTGTTTGGACTCTCGTTTTGACGGCACCCATTCACTGCAGAGGATTCATTGGTGAGGAAGAGAATTAATGCTAAATTACTCAAAATCTTTTCTGTGAGTGATTTTTCAGCTGAATTCCTTTTTTGATTTTGGTCGATCTAATATGCGTTTTGCTGTAGTACCGCAAGCTGCGTGTCAAATCAAACTTTGCTGTGTTTTGTTTGTCATTTGTAATGCCAACATAAACAGATTGCGTGATGTTCTCAAACTTGAAAACTAGTCACAACTCAACATGATTGAACTTGGGACCTTGAATCACATGATTAATACATTTCAGAGTTCGATTTTAAGCACATCTTGTGTACTTTTCCATGAAAAAATGTTTCTTTTTTCTAAGGAAAGCCAGTTACAGCTCAGCATGATTGAACTTTGGGAATCTGAATCACATGAGGGATGCTCTTAGGAGATAAAAACTTGTTTATAAATCTGATTTCACAATGAAACCAATGGTCCTCCATGGGTCCAAACGCACCCATGCAATGCTGTCTTTTGGGAATCAAATTTCCAGTTTTTGGGATGTAACAGTGTTTGGCTCTGATGAGGTTTATGTTTGCAAGGACAAACCACACTCTTTCATCAGCCCCAGAAGAGTCCTCCCACGTACTCCTCCATTTTCCTGCATTTTCCATCCTATCTTGTCGGGCCCGCTGCATGTGCACAGCGGCACTGAGCAGCACCATCCTCCAAAACCCCGATGTGGTTGAAGAACCAACGACTACGGCTGCTGGGCTCAAGTGGCTTCAATTACAGATGCTCACAATTACAGAGGAAAAGAACAGGGTTGGGCAGAACGTGCCAAGCAAACACTGCCTGGATCACAGGGGGAGAAGGAGGGGGAGAGCAGGGAAGTCAAACGTTACCATCCCACCCAACCGCCATCGAGTTATTTTGAGATCTCGGTAGTTTCTGCATTTAGATACTAACTGGATTTTAGTTGCTGTACTTGTTAGGATTAGATTTAAACTTTGTCTTCGCATCTGAGATTTGAGACTTCTTTTTCTGGGAACTACTTGAATTTTCCCCTTTGGAGTCAGAGGTTGTAAAACACATATTAGTGAAGTCATTCTGAATACTATTAGCTCTTACGATTAAAATGCCATAGGCATGGATTTGTAGATTTGCTGTGTTTACATGAGGTGATTTTGGTGTTTGTTTACCATGGTGTGTCATTTTCCCTAAACAGCCATTTACTGCACCACATGACTTGAATAACTGGATTGCGTGGCTATTTGCTAACAGATTACATCAAACTTCATTAAAAGCAAACAGCAAAGGACAGACCACTGGCTGCACATGAAAAAAATAACACTCTGAACCACATCATAAGACACCCAGAATGCATTTGCTTTAGTGTGAATCTATTCTGACCTCTACCACGTGACCTCTGTGAAATATTTTACTTGCAGAATCCAAGAGTTGTAGAAGATCAAAGAGCAAATCAGATGCTTGAACACCTTTGACCTGCTTAGGAGCTCCCAGAAGAATGTTTTAAAACTCAGATGATGCTTTTTTATAGCTTAGGAGGCTTGTTGGAGATCTCTGTTACGCTTCATTGAGGTATCAGCTTTTGTCTCAGAAGCTCTTAAAAGACACATTTTCGCACAGCTCAGATCATTTGGCTTCATGATCACATTGTTCATTGTTGAACTTTTGATCGCATGCAGACCGGCCGATCTGAGCACATTTTGAGACATTCTTAATGTCTTTTGAAACTCTAGAGAAAACTTGTGAGGTCACAGAGGTCTTTTTCGCAGTAAAAACAGCTGAATTCTCAATTTGCTCTCTATTTAATCTTGCTGCTGTTATTTTGATTCTCCTTCAGGAAAATTCCTATATACTGTATAATAAATAAATAAATAAATTGCATTTGATTAGTTACAATTTAGTTTACACTAGTAAGAATGATATTAATCGATAGTTTTGATTCGTTTTCACATAAGAGAATGAATGTGTGTAAATGCATGAAAATATTTGGTGAACTTTTGGGAGAATGCTATAGCATATAGATGACTTTAAAACGAATAAACATTAACTCAAAACCACAAAAGTCCAAATTTGATTTCATAAGAACAAAATTGGAAAGTGAAATTAATCTTTTCAGGGTGGTAACTTCCTTTTTGGGTGATATATTAACGTCTGTTGACTGGAAGATTAAATGATTAGTCTGTATTTATTAGCCATAGATGCAAACAATTTCTCATCTCCCAGCATCATGACCTTAATTGTTGTAATCCAGACATATCCGTCTGTTTTTACAGTCTACTCAACATCTGGGTTGCTAGAGAATCCTAAACGAAGGGCGGGATTCATTATGACAGGGATGATTGACAACAACGCTGTAAAACATTTACGCAGTTCTTAAATTATGATAAGACATTCCGCTCTTTCCTAATAACAAATTAAAACAAAACTTAATCATTGTGTGACTGAGTTATTCTAAGTCCCTTCGAAACATAAACGCTTTACATACGAGTCTCCCTGCTCCCCTGCCGTCCGAATGGTACGCTCCATTTTAAAGCGATAGCTGCGTCTCCACGCTCCTAAAGTAAAGCGCGACGCTTTCTTGAGGTACGGACTGGAGAATACCATGCCATCGACGCGTTGAGCGCATTTACGGCTTCATACGGGCGTTTTGCACTGGAAAATAAAGCTATATCTCCGAATCCGCCTGCGATACGCACAGAGAGGCTCTACAAAACCCAACTGTGGATGTAACTGTTGCACTTTGAACACAGGTACGAGTGATACACAAACACTCGCGTGAACGATTCATTCTGATGCTTGGCTTTATTGTAGCGAAATCGTGAACGCATGATCCGGAGATGTAACGCGTGCTTCTTTTACCACATAAAAAAAAAACAACTCGATCTGTTAGATGAGAAGATAGATGGTTAAACTGCTGTGTGGAAATGATCCAGATGGACGTGGTCAATAATGCCAGCAAGAACAAAGGGGGCATTAAAAGGAGTGTTTAGCTAAAAGGAGGTTAAAAAAATCTGTGCATTTGTGTTGTGCATTAAGAAATGCATTGAAATTACTTGACTGTTTTTAGTAGCCAATACACAATGGATAATTATTCCAGTCTTGCCTGTTGGTGGTTGTGCATGGATCTAAAACATGCATATTGACATTTCAGATGGTAAGTTGCTTTGAATAAACAGTACAGACCACAATCAGGGGTCGTAATTAAAGAAAAAAAAGCAGTGTTTTACTTAATTATCACAGGCAGATTAAATAGATACTCGAAAAAAAAAGGTGATATCATGCACTCGATCTGTTTGTCTGTTACATCTGTAACAGTCACATGACTAAAATATTGTTTTCCTCTAGGCAAATGACCCAAATGGTGTTCCTCCCATTAAAGCCTAAACTAAAATCAAATGTATTGCTTAATTTGCACATTGATTTCGTCTATTTCCTTGCATGGGTAATTCCCGCGATAAGATGCAATTGATGGGTTTGTACCAAATCTGATCATTCAAATCCTTGGGTGCCAGTTTGATCCATGTCTGGGTGGAGAGGAGAGGGGCTGTGGCTGCCTGCAGTAGCCGGATCAGGGATGCTTTAACCCGGGCTGAGATTAGAACGAGCTCCGCTGGATGTTCGGTGCTGTGGAGGAAGGAACCGAGCAAAACGCGTTTTACACACAACACTTTACAAATCTCTAATCTAAGATCTGTATATCGGAATATATGCTTTTGGGGAAATGATAGATGATCTGCATGGGGAAATGAAATTAATATAAGAGCGTGATCTAAATCTATATATTAAATAATACATATGGTTTGTATGGAATTTAAGTTGTAACATTATACATAATAATAAATTACTGTTATTATCAATTATTATTTTATTACAATTTTTTTTTAAATAAATTGTATCTCTCTCTCTTTCTATATATATATATATATATATATATATATATATATATATATATATATATATATATATATATATACATACATATGCACACAAACAAACTGTCTGGCTAACTATCCATCTGTCTTATCTCTCCCTCTCTCTCTCTCTTTTTCTCTCTCTCTCTATATATAAATATACTATATTTTTTATAGATGGATATATGTATAATCAATCAATGTTTATGCATTTCCAGTAGTTTTGCATTTTCTTTTCTGATTTATTTGGATACTTAACAATAACAGAGATTCCATATAGATTTCTATGTGTTTTGCTCGATTGGCTCCTATGCGAAATGAAATTTTCTTTAGGATAGATGAAACTGCAGTGTAGCGAACCTAAATGGATTGATTTGGGCTGGAAATACCTCCATGAATAAATTCAATCAGTGCATTAACCGACAAATTGGCCACTGATGTAAAAATAGAAAGTTGTTTGGAAGCGGGGAGACAACTGTTTGCTGTTATGGCTCTACTACAGTACATAAACCAGATAAACATCCCAGAAGTTACCTGGCATTTCTGGTCACGTACATGTGGAGATGAATTATAGGCCGCATGTTTCACCCCCAGGACTGAAACAAACGCCCACTGAATTCAATGCAAGCCCGCTCAGTGTGTTTCAGCCATAAGTACTAGTGTTTTTTTCTTGCTGCATTATTAGATGATGTTGTGTTGATGAGATCAGTGCTGGTTAATGAATAACCCGTCCTCGTCAATCGAAGCACAGTTCTGGTGACCTTGTGCCGGCTGTGATCATCTCTATATCAATGCAGCCGTCGTCGCCCCCCTGACCCCTTTCATCAGGGCACATGCTATTTAGTTGTCTGTTAGATTACCGCCGGCCGAGCACCTGAGGATAAATCTCAACTGTAAATTTGCGCTGTGATTCGCTCGCCTCAGAGCAAGGTTACTGTCCTGCGTACTCTGGCCTTGTGATGTCAACGAGCGGCTCTGTATATCCTTGAGTGGGGAGTAAAACGGCAGCGTTGTGCTCTCGTCCTGTGAGTAAGCCATGAGTACAACTGCCATGTGGAGTCACGGCTGGTGCTAATCACTGAACAATAGCTACTGTCTGTTCCCAAACCCTCTCGCTCTCTCTTTCTCTCTCTTCCTGCTGCCTTCCCAATGGTTTAGGCTGGTGGATTTGTTTTGTTATATTGGATTTAAGGTTTAAAGTCAAGTTTGAAATACTAAAGATGGCGTAAACGTCCTGTTGTTTGATTAGTAGTGTGCAGTGGTCTTATTAGCTTGTGGTGACCACAGTAACAACTAAATTATCATGGTGAGTTTAATATGAGGATTCAGATGTCACTGTTTATAGTGTTGGCGTGACTCAAGTAGTAATTTACTTCTAAATATGAATAATTTATCTCTGACTCAAATTATATTCCTATTTTTTTTGGTGTTGGGTGACTAGTCAGTGATTTAAATTTTGCTTTTGTAAAAATGATATAGTTAGAAGTCGTGGAAACATGTTTTTATATTACTTTAGCTCATCAAATTTAAGCAATTTCAGCTCCATTTTTGTCCAGCAGTCAATATAATTGAAGTTGTCCTGCCAATTTGATTATACTTTACAAATCTGAGCCAGCAACTTAAGTTTTTAAGCTCAATTAGATAAAAAGTGCCTAGTCAGGCCAGATGTCATATTTAATATTTTGTGAATGAAGACACTTGTCATTTAAGTGGGTTTTATTTTTGTGTACCTGAACAGCTGACAAATTTAAAAAACTTCTTTAAAGTCTTTAATATTTGTGTTAAATTATTAGATGTTTCAAAGACGAGGCCTATTAATGCTACGTCCACACAAAGCCAGAGCTTTCTCTATTCAATCTTTTTTTCCCCCTCGTCTCAGAAATATCAGCATCCACACGAAACTGACACAAAATGATGTAGTATACATGCCAGACCAGTATGTGGCGCTGTGCCACAGAGATACACTAAAAAAGAGAAGAAGACTTGGACTATGCATAAACCTTGTGTGCGGTATACAAATGAACATGGAACAATATATTAGGGCTGGACAATTATGGCCTTTAATCAAAACCTCTATTAATATAACATTTTACCTCGATTACGATTAATGAACAATTATTTTGTTTCTGTGAATATTATTGACTAGTGAAGGTGGGATGTTTTTTCCTATTGAAAGAGTGATCTGACATCATAGCCCACTATCAGCAGTTATTTTATCTATGTTCGTAATATTTATTACAGATTTTTGCTGGTGTAAGAGATAAATAAAGATCAGATAAAGAGAAATTATGAAAGTACCAGTACGAGTGATTGCGTGTGTGAATTAGTCGTACTGTTTCTATATATCATTGTGAAGCTGTGGGTTGTAAAAACAAAACCTAGTACCTTCAAAAGTAAAAAAATATGCTATAATAAGTTTTGAGATTCTAAGCTACTTTAGTGATAAATAACAGGACAGCATGGACAACTAGTTTCTGCGTTCCTCTGTGCGCGCAATCTTCACAGCTACTGTTTATATGAGTGTTCGTGCCACAATGGTAGCTCAATATAATAATACACATCCGATAGTCTAAACGCTTGAATGTCCAAACCATAAAACAAATACAACTGACAAAGTTTAGTGAAGACACAAGGCTCACCGCTCGTGCGCCATCACTATGTGTTGAACCGGCGTTCACCTCCGTGTTTTGCTTTTATGCCACTGACTGGAGAGCAGAGACATGTGGCTACACGCACGCTAGTATGCTTTTAAGGGGGAAGTATTAATAGAATAAAAAAAAATAAAAATAACCGGCATGTGAAAATTATGTCGGTTAGAGGTTCTGAATTTCGGTTTTGATTACTTTTCGATGAATCGTCCAGCCCTACAATATATTTATTAATCTATTTTATTGTTATTTAATAAATAGACAGTCGTTCAGTGTTAGCTCATGTTTTTGTTGCTGTTACATGACATAGTGCTGTCTGACTAGGGGCGAGACGTGGGCCGATGATGCCATAGTTTCAAAAAATATACGGATTCGCTGTCCACACAAAAACACAAGGGCGGTTATTTCAGAGTTATGCACTCTGGGAACCGGTCTCAAAAAGTATTGGTTTGACTTTCCCAAAACACCAGATCCGTGTGGACGGAATATCTATACAATATAAAATGTATGCGTATACAGCTAAAAGCATCTCCGTGTGGACGGAACCTAAACAGATTGCACTTTTAACCTCTTTTTTTCATTCAAAGTGTAACATTTCCTACCATTACTAATGTCTGTAACTTTTTATATTTATGATTTGCACTTGGCAGACTATTAAAAAGAGTCAAATGAGTGACACATGAGTAATGTTTAGGGACCATAATAACGTAGAAATTTGAGATTGGGTTGTTTTGATTTTGGTTAGTAAGTCAGTAAATAAATTTTTAGTTACTTTTGCACTATTATCCTGCCATTAGTGCTACTGTAAACTGTTTTCGAGATTGTTGCACAGATTATTGGAATACTGTGATGATACTACACACATTTATTTCAGTGCGTGTTTGCTATGTTTAGTTTTCACGTAGACGGTCATTTCAGGAGTGAAAGAGAGAACGTAAACACAATTTTTGACCCCGGCCTCCAACAGGATGAGACTAGAAACTAAAACAACAAAAAGAGGAAATAATCGGAGCTCACATGGAGGTTCCTCAGCCGCCTTCTGTGACCCTGAGAGCTCATAATGCTCAGGGCTGTGACCCTCGGAAGAGAAGTGCACTATATATGTGAAGCTGAATTATTTGGGGGATTGAATGTATGGAGGTTTTGGCCCTTTGTTGACTCAATATTGTGGTCTCTCGAGGACAGAGCCGCTTATGGCCACTGCAGCATCTTGCCAACAGATACAGCCGATGATATTTGCCTCGAGCTCTGTCAGTTATATCAAGTGACTTGGGTTTTATTTTACTTTGCTCTTTTTTTCATTTGAAACAATATTTTTGTAGAGAAGAGGAGGCTTGGGAAGAATGTTTGAACCGTTCAAATTAGTATGAAGCCATTTCTGTCAATGGTTTTGTTTTATATTTGGTTTGTCAATCAATTAAAAACCCTAATTTAGATAATTACACAATAAGCCAGTTCATTGTAAGATGAAATCACAATCAATCCCATATATCAATATTTGCTGAGAAAAGTGCTCTAAATGAAGATCATACAAAGACATTGCTACTTTGGCAGATGAACGCATTGAACGGACAAGGCAAAAGTGGATTTAGGAATCAATATATTGATTATTTCTATAGCATTGCACATAAATCTATCAGATTCTACAGTTTGTCATTAAGTCTGAGTTGGATTTAGTAGATGTAGTCACTTCTGTGCTGTTTTTAATTGGTCTGCTTGTCATCATTCATCGTAAGTGCTGTTTGCTATAGTTGTTGTTAATGTTTAGCGTTATTTAAATATCTAATCATTTTAGAACATCTTATATAATTTCATATTTAATTATATATTTCATTATAAATATGTTGCTTTATTACAGAAAAAATAAATCTTATATTTATTTTATTGTGAAATGTGTATTTAATAATACAATAATATTTATTTGTATTAAACTTATATTACTTATTGTTTAATATACAGTTTAGAGATCATACACTTGTATACATATGCATTTTCCCATGCGCATGCTGTTTATGTAAATGGATTGTGCTCGGGGTGTTCTTTTACATTGAAAATGGAGACCGTAGAATAAGAGATTTATGTTTATGCATTTATGATTCAGCAAACACCCCTGATTACCACAGCCGTGATGATGGAAACGGATGAGGCAGCAGCATTATGAAGTTATTTGAGGTGTTGGCCTGATGGGTCTCAGTGTGGACTCATCCATGTGTGATATCATGATGTGTCCAATCCTGTGAAAAGAAGAAGAAAAGAACATGATTTTTTTTCCCCTTTCCATCGTCTTCGTTCTAATGGAGAGCTGTTGACCCTCATTACAGGAGTGAGGAGAAGAGGATGCTGTTGTGAGTCCTTGATTAGATGGGCTAGTGATCTATTTCTCTCCCTCTCTCTGTAATATATATCGTTTTTAGTAAATGTTTAAAACATTTAGCATACAAAGATTTACCATGGTGAACATGTTTTCCACTAGAGTATCAATTGTTGCTTTCATTTGATTTTTAAGTTTAAGTTTTGTTTTTTTAAAGAAGTCTCTACTGCTCACCAAGCCTGCATTTATTTGATCCAAAATACAGCAATATTGTGAAGTATTTTTACTATTTATAATAACTGCTTTCTTTTTGAATATGTTTTCAAATGTAGTTTATTCCTGAGGCCAAAGCTGAATTTTCAGCATCATTACTTCAGTCTTCAGTATTATATGATCTTTCAGAAATCATTCTATGCTGATTTGCTGCTCCAGAAACACTTATTATTATTGTTATCATCAATATTTAAAATAGTAAATGTTTCCAGGATTCTTTGATGACTAGAAAAATCCAAAGATCAGCATTTATCTGAAATAAAAAGCTTTAGCAACATTGTTGTAACGTAACATTTTTACCAATTTTTTATTTTTTTTTGTTTAAAATAGGCTTTAGGTCCTTGTTTCACTATATTTCCTCTCCATTGGTAATTTGTTAAGTTGTTTTGACAGAGACTGTGATTTCCATGGTAAATATTTGTATGGGTTATTACCTGCCTGTGTCATTTAAAATCATTTAGCGGATGTGTCAAAGCGCAGCAGACAGGCTTCAGAACTGGTTTTGTTTTGCTTTTTTTTTCCTTTGAAGGAAAATAATGAATCTTTTCTGTGTTATTGATATATCACGACACTTGCTTCACCCTGACTGTAGCGTGTCAGGTGATCGTGTTATTCTCTGAACCACTAACCACGAGCTCTAATATCGTGTCATATTGTGTTTCTTTCTGCCTGAGTTTTAACCGTGCCGTCGGACTCGAGGGCTCAATCTGAAACCGTCCATTATTTTTCCAGCAAGTGACCAAACTGATTGATGTGTTAAATCACCAGTGATGAAGAGGGGCAGCAGTGAGCTAAAATTAGTGTTGAAAACAAGGCTAATAGATGAGTCCATTTCACCTGGGTGCTTTAAACAAAACCCAGGCACAAACACGCGCTGGCATGTGAAGCTGGTGGTTTTATGGGCTCAGCGCTGCTCGTCTCATCAGGATTCCACCCAGCTTCTTGTTTACAGTCGAGGACGGGCAGAAAGGTCACAGGGGGGCGTTTGTCAGAAATATTGACGCGCTTGAAAAAATGCAGAACGCCCAAACCGTCTGTCACGTTCTCAAATAAATATTTGTTTTGGGTCGGTGCAGATTTGCCTACTCCGCCAGCGCTTAGACGCTTTAGAGTGCTGATGGACGCTAATGCTTTCCTCAACTTTCATTGTTTGCTTTATCTCTGCTCCGTTTTGATGGGAAATTTAGTGCGAAGGATTTAATTTCGATATTATTTAGCGTTTGCAGAGCTCCGTGGCCACCCGTCGTGTGTTTACCATTATAAAAACAGCCAGAAACACTGTAAAGACAGTCAAATCAGCCTAATTTGCTATTAACAAGTACAGTAATGCTTAGATCTGGGCAGATCCCCCCCTGAGGCTTATGTGACTATCTCTCTCTGTCTGTCTTTTCTGGGTTAGGGATTCAGTTTTTTCACTGGGACCAGCCGGCTTCTACTGTGCTAATGAAATTACTGTGATTGCTGTTCAATAGCTTCTCCTGCAAATCAGGGAATGTATTACAATATGTCATTATAATACAATGAGCAAGGATTTTGGATTTTAGGAACCTGAAGTCTGCAGTGATTTTTCCAGCATTGCTCACAACATTAAATTACAGGGATCCGTCACGTTTTTTATTATTATTATTTTTTTTTAAACCAGTTGAATTTTTGTAAATGCATTGTTTTCATATGCATTATTTTTTTTTCAAAGCAATTTTTAATTTTTTTAATTTTTTTTTTTATGTTTGAAGCCTGCTGACACAGTTCAAATTTGCAATTTGTGGTGAATGTGATTTCATACTTGCTTTTTCATTAACTGAACATGTAAAAATATCTAAAGTAGCTTTACAGTATAATGAGAATTGAATATTGTGATGTATCATTGAATAAACATGTGGTGGCAGTAGCTTGAGCACATGTTTTCCAGAGACATATTGAAGCAAGACTTCTATATAGTCTCTTCTAGACTCCTATATCCTACCATATGCAGAAGAACTGTAGTGCTTAGGTTGTGGTTGAAGTGGAGCCTTATTCCGCCTGTGTGTGCTTAATGTGGCCTTTCCCGACCCTTCCCTTCGGAAAGGGAGAAAGAAAGGGAGACAGACAACAGGAGCCATGCAGACCTCTTTCATTCCTGCTGTTGTGCCCAGTGGGGGGAAGCAGTGATTGAACAAACGACCGATGTGTTTGATCTGCAAACCGCTTGTGTTAAATTTTCCAAGAGCGAATGAAATGGTGCTATAACCTCTCGCTGCATTTTTTGGGTTCTTTCTGTCTTCTCTCTGTGATCTTGCATCTTGCTCGGGTTTAAAAATGGAAAAAGATACGTATTCAATAATTGTTCCTTTTTTATTTTGAATAAAAGCTAATTATTTTCATTGCATTTTGTTAACAGCTCTGGACAGTGTGTGTGAGATTCATAATTTCTGCATAAGTGCACCATTTCATGTTGTGAATTTATACATTTAGATTTTGAATTGAATTGAAGTCTTCTTTTCTATTATTCAGGCTTTCCATTGTTAAGGAACTTTTAAAATTAAATTTCCCAGGCCTAGAAAAGCCACTTTTAAAATGAATATAAGTTGTATGTAGTTATGTTATTTTGCATAAAATGTCCTTTCAAGCCAGTCTAATTGTAACCGCAAACTCTGTTTGTTCATTTCATTGGTTAAACATGTTCTCAGAATGATACTTTTGTAGGTTTTGGAAATATATTAGTCACAAAGTCATCAACAAACAGAACTAACAAATATTGCTACAAGTGTGATTGCATCATATTGATGTTAATAATGTTCATTGTCTGGCTGAGTACGTCTTGTATAAATTTTCTGAAAAATCCTGTCATATTCAATTGAAATGAAAGTGTTGGAACCCTGCATTATTGTTTTGAAATGTAAAATAATCATCATTTGACAACATTTGTCTCTATTGTTAAAAATACAGAATCACTTGAATCGGAATCGTTAAATTCCTTACGATTCCCATCCCTGTTCTTGCTGTCTGGTTAAGGGCTGCTTCCTAATTAACAAATGCGCTTGGGATTAGTGCTTGCAATGACCATAAAGGTTTATTAGCAATCCATTGAGTGAAAGGAGTGGGAGTGACAAGGCTTGGCACCAACAGAAGCCACTCGATCAATACATACCCCCAAAATCCCCTTACCCAGCTGTCACGCACTGGCTCACAGTCCACTCTGAGTCACTAATGCCTCCAAATGGAGAGCAGGCAGGGATGGATTGAGTCTCAGACAGAAGTGCTGAAATTCTGATTGTTGGTTTTAAAATCGGTTATTGTCAAAGTTCATTCTACTAGAACTCAAAGCTGAATTTCCGGTAAGAGTCTGCAAGAGCACCTCTTATGCATTGTACAAGACAGATGAATACGTGCAAGACTTAGCTATTGACATTTACGCACCAACAATGCTGATTTGTTGTTCAGAATTTTGGCCTCACTAATCATGCATTTTATGGCATATACAAAAGGTATACATTTTATGAAGTTTATCAAGTTAATGCGTTCCTAGGGAATCGAATAATGACACCAATTGTTTGAGCTTCAGGGATTCTCAGTAAATGTGGGAAAATCTACCAGATGTGTTCATGGCTTTATATCAGAGCCTTATCTGGCCGTGTTGCATATCCTTCCAAAGAATGTCAATGATACAAACACGTAGTTTTGCTACTAAAGGTTGTTTTTGAAGGATGAAGAGTAGTGCAAAGTATATTGTACTATATTACAAACTGACAAGAAGCGGGCTGTTTGATTAAAAGGGTCAGATTGTAGAAGACTAAATTGTGACTCTTTTTCTGTGCAAAAAGTATTGCCTTGGGGGAGAAAATGAAATTGTGAAGTATGATGGTACCTTTAATGCAATTAAACTTTTAAAGATAAGACATTGCTTTGCCTGCGTAATCCATTTTCAAAAAAACTTATTTTTTTTCTTGTTTCTCTCTCTTTCATTGTAGACATGAACCACTGAGACAGCAAAAGAAGAAAATCCTGGAATACGCTTGAGGGAAGAGCTTTGTCTCATTCCCCCATCCACATTAGAAGGTTTGGAATCATGAGGTCCTTGTGGCTGCTGGTATTTTCCGTCTCTGTTTTGACCGGGACCAACATGGCATTTTCCATGACTCCTACTGAACCCCCTGAAGTCTCCGGGAGCTTCAGGGTTAAAGACACGAGCCTCACGCACCTAACCGTGCACCGCAAGACTGGTGAGGTGTTCATCGGCGCGATAAACCGAGTCTACAAGCTCTCCGCCAATCTGACTGAAACGCGCTCGCACCAGACTGGTCCCGTGGAGGACAATGCCAAGTGCTACCCACCCCCCAGTGTAAGACCATGCACGCAGAAACTGGAATTCACAGACAACGTCAACAAATTGCTGTTGGTTGATTACGCTGGTAACCGTCTGGTGGCTTGTGGGAGCATCTGGCAGGGCGTGTGCCAGTTCCTGCGGCTGGAAGATCTCTTCAAGCTTGGTGAACCACATCACCGTAAAGAACACTACCTCTCGGGAGCCAAAGAGTCAGATGGGATGGCTGGAGTTGTGGTGGGTGATGACGACGAAGACTTGAAAAAGAAAAAGAAAGGTGACAGCCGCCTCTTCATCGGCGCCGCCATCGATGGCAAATCCGAGTATTTCCCGACCCTATCCAGCCGTAAACTGGTGGCAGATGAGGAGAAAATGGAAATGTTCAGCTTGGTTTACCAAGATGAGTTTGTGTCCTCTCAAATCAAGATACCTTCAGACACCCTGTCTCAATATCCCGCATTTGACATTTACTACGTTTACGGGTTCTCCAGCCGCACTTACATCTATTTCCTGACTTTGCAACTGGATACCCAGCTCACCCAGGTGGATGCGACTGGCGAGAAGTTCTTTACCTCAAAAATCGTCCGGATGTGCTCCAATGACACCGAGTTCTACTCCTACGTTGAATTCCCACTTGGGTGCACCAAGGATGGCGTGGAATACCGACTTGTCCAAGCCGCCTACAAGCACCGTCCTGGGAAGATTCTGGCCCAGGCTCTCGGCCTTTCTGAGGATGAGGATGTCCTGTTTGTGATCTTCTCCCAGGGTCAGAAGAACAGGGCTAACCCACCCAGAGAAACAGTGCTGTGCCTCTTCACACTGCACCAGATCAACCTGGCCATGAGAGAGAGGATCAAGTCATGTTACCGCGGGGAAGGAAAGCTGTCTCTGCCATGGTTGCTCAACAAGGAACTGCCTTGTATTAATACGGTGGGTCTTTGAATTAATTTTCGCTCTATATCTGTTTTATTTCAAATATTTGTGGTCATTGTTATGCCAAGGAGTCTAGCAATCATATTTTAGGTGTAAGTTCAGGGTTACTCTTGGGGTTGGTATTATCAACACCAACGTTCTTATTCTTACCAACTTATAATTACCTTTTGGTTTTTGGGATTAAGTTTATGGGTGTGTAAGGCTGGACAGAAATGTTGTTTCAAGCATCAAGGAATTCCAGGGTTTTGGATCAACGTTGTATTTTCAACCTTCTTATGGAACATTCACAATCTTTTCAGTCATTGACCCAATGCACAAATCATCAGTGCCACCAATGCTCAAGATATTTATGTTTTTAATTTATTCATTTATGTCCACTTATATTGGATATTAATTGGTTTCAGCCCATTTTTTACCAGTATATCAGGGGTGTCCAAACTGGTTTTAGCTCCAGCTTGAGTTTAGTTACAGCTTGAATCAACACACCTTCCTGGTAGATTCTAGTATGCCTAGTAAGATCTTGATTAGCTGCTTTAGGTGTGTTTAATTGGGTTTGGAGCTAAACTATGCAAGACAGTGGCCCACCAGGACCCAGTATGGGCAACTCTGCCTTATATCTATCACTAATTTAAATACATGGCAATAGATTGACAAATATTTAACCATTTGAGTGCACCATTTCTTGACATGCACTTCCCTTTTAAGAATGCATGTCAGTGTCTAATTTAATTTACAGCGGCAAAAGTTATAGTTAATAGTAAGAACCTGACCTTAAAATAAACTGTGACCATCTATTTTTTTAAAAGTCCTAACCATATCTTATTGATTGATTGCAATGTTATTCCAATGTTTATCCAGGAACACGTCCTCCTCGTTTAAATCATGTTGTTAAAGCATGTATTTGTGTCACAGTAGGTACCCGAGGGTTTCCAAGCTCACATTATAATAGACCTTTGGTCTGTTGTCTGTTTTTTTTTTTTTCCTTTGTTGCACCTGAAAAACGAATTTGTGGATTCAATACATGATTCCCATTGACCTAATTGTGACGTGTTGCAGACTTCTCAGGAATGCCGGTGTAGGGGAAACTGTCTAACATGATTACACATCTTAATCTGATGTAATGTATCTTTGATGAAAAATCTATTCAAACCAGACAGGGTGGGAAGCAATAGCTTATTATGCGAGAGATGAATAAGGTGATGGCTAGACATCAAAATCAATACGCCTCTGACATTTTAAACCAGTCAAGTGTACCACGAACGGTCTGTTTCCGGAAGCCCTTGATGCTTCATTTATGAATCTTTAATATTTGTCTCCTGTAATTCAGTGACAAATCACACTTATGATTTGATGTTATTTATCTGCCTCTAAGCTAGCTGTAGGCTTGTTCTGCGATTCGCAAGTCCTTTAAATCGTGTGTTTACATCAACTCTGTCCAAAGGTTAGGTGTTATTAATTTTTTTGTGGTTAAACATCCTGTAATTTTGAAGCTAATTATCAAACAGTAGAGATGGCTCCAAAAGGTACCATGGTACAAAACCAGTAGTCTTACATGGAAGCAAAATTGCCAATTGGGGATGCATCAAGGCATGCAATTTTGATTTGATTATTTATAATCAATTATTTATAGACTATTATTATCTCTGTTAATATTCAGTGTGTTACAAAGATCAACGCAGATTCCATTGGCATTCCAACAAGAAATGCTGAGCATGCATGACCAAGGAAAAAATGGCATTAAAGAAAGTTTATACTGTCAAATTTGGGGTTTTGTGCCATTATTCATGTTCATGTGTGCTTATTTGAGCAAAGCAAGTTAATGGTTGATATTTTCTTGCTAAATTATGATAATATGTAATGCTTATGCACTGGAATATTCAAAGAAATTATTTTAAATCAACTGGAAAAGACTTGCACTTAATTCATAAGCCATTTATAAGTAGCTAGTTGTTAAGACATTTGTTTTCTGCTTAAACATGACAGATTTAATGTGTATTAGTTTAGTAATTGTTTACAGTATGCAGTGGTATCATGGATATTCAGCAGTTTCTATTTCTAGGTACTGAAGCCAAAAGTTTGGTTTTGAACCCTAGTGTGCATATTGAATCATTTTGCTGCATGTCGTTTGATATGTTAGTTGTCTGGTAGTTATTTAGTGACTCTGCTTGTAAACTTAAACTTTCCTCGCGGTACAGTAGCAATGTTTTCCCCCTCGAAAAAATAACAGAAATCATTCACAAACTGGCTGAATTAATTTCTCCTTCTTACTTGCCTGGAAGACAACCAGACGAGAGGACAATTTGCGTCTGCGGCTGTAATTGTGCTGGGAACAATAGCACACACCTCGCGGCCCGGCTAGAGCAGATGGGGCGAAGATGGCGAGTGCCGATGACCTCGTTCCTTTGGGGGTGGTGGTGGTGGTGGGGGGGGGGTGACTGTGGTTGTTTTTATGTGCAACAACAGGGTTCCCCATGACTGATGCAAATCTGCTCCTGATTCCAGCGCCTCGGCTGCCGGGGTATTATTATTAGCTCTTTTTCATGCACGGCAACGGCCCTCCGTCTTCTAATGAGAGTGTGCATGTCTGCCGCAAGCTCATGCTTCATTTAATACATTTACCTTTCATATACATGCACTAAAACAAGCTATTCCACGATCCAACATCACCCCTTCAATGACCATTCAATGGCACGCTCTAAGATGCCCATCTCCTCAAAGAATTTGGGCACAAAGTTCCAAAAAATTCAGCTGTTCGTGTTGCGCCTTTATGTTCATCATAACCGCTGTGAAATGTCTTGCTGTTGGAGCTGATGTCATTCATCTGCAGGCTAAGCTGACCTCTCGTTGCACTTTACTGAGGGTTTTTTATGTGCCATTGGATGCTGAAGTCCAGAGTGTTTTCCGTCGAGCTCCGAGAACCTGGTAATGAGTCAATAGTTCACCTCCGGGATTAACTGGGGGACTAGGTTTGGTACTTGCTGACATCATCACTCGGCAAAATGATGTGTTGCAGATGTTAGTTAACACAATTGATTTGTGAATAACTCTTCTGACTCTGGTTTACTTAAGGAGAAATGACATACAGTGATTTTCCTGTAATTTTTCCTCCTTTGTGTCAGTGGACAGCCATTAAAAATGGCTGAAATATTGCTTTTCAGAGATGCTCGGAGGGTAAATGGTGCCTCTTTCGGTCTGAAGTGATAAAGCACTGACCGTGAGGTAGATTGCAGGATGATGTCATGTCTCACCGGTCGGTAGCCCACCAGTCTGATCCCCATGGGCTCACTTTCACAGTCTCTGTTTGGGTGGCTCTTCTCTGTCTGGTCTATTAGCTGGCACTTCCTGTCTGCGATGCTGTGACTTGACGACAGCTGGAGAAAGCTGTTGTTGGGTCTCCAGGCTTCAGGCAAAATTGAACAGTCCTGAAATCTGAAATCTGGTCCACAAATTAATTTTTACTTTCTGCATTCTGATTTAATTTCCCAAAGATCTACTAAAGCTGAATAAACAATGGCATAACATGGACTATTCAGCATTTGTTGTTAAGGGTCCTTAAACCACCAATGAGTAATTATTTTATATTAATGAGACGTGTGCACTTATTTTATTTCATTTCATTTCATTTTATTCACTAACTTCTAACTTGCTTACTTCATGTTGTCGTTTTTACTGAATATTAAATATTTTGTATACATTTTTCTTGCAAAAAATTATTTTTCAAAGACACATGGACTTTTTATGTAATTTTATGCCTTTACGTTTTTTTTTTACTAAATTATTTGTTTTGTTTTGCAGATTTTTGTTTTTGTTTTAAATCACTGCAACAGAATCACTAACACTTTCATAATATATATATATATATATATATATATATATATATATATATATATATATATATATATATATATATATATATATATATATATTTTAAATGAATCTGAAATATTATGTATTCATTTCAGTTAATCATTCAGTTTAAATAAGGTATGAATTAGTTGAATTACTTGTTGTTTTATTTATTTATTTTAATTTAATTTTAATCCCATTTTCAATGTAGCCTTTTGGACCTGTTTTTACACATGACTTGAGGCCTAAAACAATCTTATGAATATGAACTAATTACGTTTCATTGTTTCTCATTTTGTCCCGTAGCCCAAGCAGATTGGCGATGATTTCTGTGGCCTGGTTCTGAACCAGCCTCTTGGAGGACTGAGGGTCATTGAGGGCACTCCTCTGTTTGACGACCGCACTGACGGTATGGCGTCCGTGGCAGCGTACACTTACGGAGGTCATTCGGTGGTGTTCGTGGGGACTCGCAGTGGCCACCTCAAGAAGGTAAGAACTAACCCTTCTGTGTCTTCCACCGCTGACTGTTACAAAGATACTGGGTTTTGGTTTCTTCTTGATATTGCTTGCTTGGGAAGTGATATGTAGAAGATGTGGATAAGGGAGTTTGGTAATAGTTAAAATGCGTTGATGGACAAATCCATTATCATTTTTTTCCAATCCATCTTTGATTCTGTACTTCGTCAAAGTCAACAGCGTGTGCTACAGTGTTACTTCTGTAGTGTGATGTATTTCAGAGTGAAAAAGGATATTCAGTGACAACTTGAGACTTGCTTTCATCCAAACAGAATTGATTGATTTGTGATTTCTATGATAGATGGTTGGACTTGGAAAAGTAAGAACAGGTGACATCAGCTAAAAAGTTGTTTTTATTTTTTTACTTTTTCATGATTACAAAGGCAAACCTTTGCTATTGTTGTAGTTAAAAAAAGAATGTACAAGAACAAGAAAGTGCATTATACTAAATGGGGGGCAGATTTGATTCCATGTTGATATAAAAACTAGGTATTTGACTATAGCGTTTTCATAATTCTTAACTGTAATAATGTCTCTTATGCTCTCCAAGGCTGCATTTGTTTGATTAGAAATGCAGTAAAAGCAGTAATCTTGTGAAATAGTATTACAATTTAAAAGAACAGTTTTCAGTTTGAATATATTTTATGTAATGTAATTTATTCCTGTGATGCAATGCTAAATTTGCAGCATCATTACTCCTTCAGAAATTATGCTGATTTGCTACTCAAGAAACATTTAAAACACTAGCACACACACGCAAATATATGAAATGGGTTTAATAAATAGATTTGGTATTTTGATTCATAGTTGTGATCTCATTTTTATGCTGAGAGTGAGTTTGTTTGCACAGCCCTACGCATACAGACTGACGTCTTTGACTCCCGTGTCATCTCACAGGTTTTTTTTTTTTTTTTTTTTCTTTTTTTTTTTTTTTTTTAAGCGTTCTTCCATGTGTGTGATGTTTTTTAGTCAATACATTTTTAACACTCATCTCTAGACCCCTGCGTTCTGTTACACTCTGTTGCGCTCCTCAGGGCTGTTTTTGAAGCCAGTGTTTCTGATGTGGGTCAGATGAACCTGAAGTGAGTCTAAATATCTTATCTTGAATTAGCCGTTTGTCTGGATCTTAAAAGAATGGCGTTTTGCACATAGACTGCAACTTAAAAAAAAAGCACCTTTCCCCTCATTCCAACAAGTACACAAAAAAACCACCAATAAAGCCACAAAAAAAGCACCACCTTGTGACTCCGTCATCCAGACCGGAGCAGGCAACAGCTGGGGATGTTTAAAGAATAATATGCCCACTGGTGATGAGTTTATGATGGTTCTCCACAGAAGTTACTACATTTTTCCCCCTCAAACAACAGCTTGACTTGTTCATAGCTAGCATTTCGGCCCATATATGCACACTGGATCTCAAGAGAGCCAAAACGAGAGGGTGGAGTCGTTTTTTCGGCCGGTCGTAAATAGTTCAAGCTGTGTATGAAAAGAGAGAGAGAGAGAGAGAGAGAGAGAGAGAGCGAAACCCAGTCGGCATTAAAGTTTAACATTACTCAGCAGCCACCCGGCCTGATACATGCCTTATATTAGGTCATCTTGGGGAACTTTTTATCCACGACTGCTTGAAGTTACAGTTCACTGAGAGAATTAACGGAATTAGATTAGATGTGAGGGCCGATGAAATTGCTCTGAGAAGCTGACTTGGCTCTTTCTCAGCAGACTTCATAATTAAAATGAGGTAGATGGGGAGGAAAATATGCTATGGTTTTGTGTGAGTTCGCCGTTCTTGCTCCCAGCTGGAGAATATGAAAGCGAACGCATCCATTCTCCAATCGGAATGAGGGTGCTGGGGTCAGCCCTGTGGGACGCGTCCTGTTTGGGATTATTTGTCTAAACATGTCCTGATATACCGTTGGATCGCTGCAGATCAGACTGTTTGGAAACACGGGATGCACAGGAGATTGGATTCGAGTTCTTGGCTAACAGTCGTGCGATTGTTCGTGGTTAATAAACAGAATACACCGCTTGTGGTCAGGCTGATAATAAGCAGCTCTGTTTGTTGATGGAGATTATATAATGTTACAGAAACGCTCCATCATCCATATGGCCTTCGTATTGACCGCGAGTCATAATAAACTAGGGGTGCGGGGAAATCGTAATGTTTGTATTTTCTTGCAAACATTCTGTCAGGATGAAGTGGTAAATGGTTTGTGTACGAATCCGCTCGGTGTTAGGGAGAGACCCGCTTAGAGGCTGGTAGTTATGATTTCATATATGTTCTGTTTGTTCCCGCATAAACAGGAGATGTGGAGGAAGTGTGGAAGGCTTTAGCTCATACTCCAAGGAAAACGGAACTTTCCAGTCTAGAGTTAGATTGGATTACTGTGTTTTTAATCAAACAATGAATCATTAGAAACTAAATGTATCCGTTTTTTCTAATTTACGACTCAACCAGTTAAATGTTTAACATCTATTGCTATATTTCCTGTATTTCAAAGAATTTTCACTTCTCCACTCTTAGTAAACATGCTAGTTACCAAAACAGCTTTGCGTTTGAACATGCTAGCTTGACACAATAAAGAAGTGTTTTTTTACCCTATGTTTCTAGTCTTTCATTGGCATATGAATAGATGATTACATATAACTCATTTAGCCACAGAAAGCATAATTTATCTCTCTGTAAACGGTCTGCGAAAGGCCTGTTGTGGTGATTGTGTACAGTGGTTTTGAGAGTGTTGGTCTACCTGCTGTAATGTGGTGTAGAGAATACAGGAGAAGGCTGGGTAATTGCTCCATATCTCCCCTCGCAATGGCTTGTTTGTTTTGGCAGGAGAAAAGAGACAGCAAGCCGCTTTTCTCAAGCTGTACGGAAATCACCCATGAGTCTTTAGTGCTTCCTGTCCCTAGTTGGCAGCAAGTCGAGTCAGTCATTTGGACTCCTGGAGTCAAAATACTGGAGAGTTTTGTTACAATCTAGTTTCTCTGAATCATCCCGCATATGTACAGTCTTTTTTAGCAAAACTTTAATTGGCTGTTACATTTGCTCATAGATAGTAATGCTAAACTTTGTCTCTTAAGTGGCTCTTTGCTGTTTGTGCTATAGACATGAATGATACCTCAAATTGTGTGTGCTATTCATGGATGTATTCTAAGCATTCAAAACTATGGTTTTCAACTGATGGGCAATGAACTGAACTGAGGAAATCAAACCAAAGTGCTTTCATAGTGACTTCTGTTGTCTTTTGACCCATTGGACAGTAATGTTAAAGTAACATTTCCTTTAGGAAGTTATTTTCATGGTATTAATAATAATAATAATAATAGATTTTATTTATAATGCACTTTTCATTGGGGGAATCTCAAAGTGCTACAATAAAATAACAAGATCAAAACATCACAAATTACTAAAACATGACAGCTCAGCAATGATATGCTTTCCTAAATAAAAAAGTCTTTAGGTTTGCTTTAAAAGTGTCCAGTCTCTGTGTGACTCGCAACTGGACAGGAAGATGGTTCCAAAGCTGTGGGGCTGCAGAGCAAAAAGCTCGACCCCCCATAGTACAAAGCTTGGTGAAAGGAACTTGAAGGAGCATGCTTCCTGATGATCTGAGGGTACGATTTGAAAGTTGCAAATTGATCAAATCTTTGAGATATGATGGTGCCTGGCGAAAATACATTTGTGAGTTAACAAAATGATTTTGTATTCAATCCGGGTAGAAACAGGGAGCCAATGGAGTGATTTCAGAATGGGGGTGATATGTTCAAATTTCCTTACTTTCATTAGGATTCTAGCCGCGCTGTTTTGGATGTACTGCAACTTTTGTATGTCCTTAGCAGGAATCCCAACAAAAAGTCCATTACAGTAGTCATTTTATTATTCATTTATTTCCATGTAAAATACATATTGTATCATTTACCAGTAATATTTAAGAATTTAAAAAAATATATACTTTTTTTGTCACATACTTCAAATGTATGCATGGGAAGTTTTTTTGCAACATTTCTAAATTATAGGGGTAGGTGTATGTATGCATGTATGTATCAATGTATCGGTAATATTTAATCATGAAAAAAATGAAACTTATTTAGGGGCATTTAATTGAATTAAAAATGTATTTTAGGGGCATATACCTCAGATTTATGCAGGGTAATTTTTTTATTTTGTGTAATACCCCCCCCCCCCAGCATTTAAATTTAAGCTTTATGTATGTATTTATTTATTTATTAAACCATAAACAGTTTTTTTTGTTTAACCATTGCATCCATTTTATGTAAAATATTTAAATGTAATCACTTTATTAACACAAATTCTCACATTGTTGCTATTACCAGTGATATTTAAGAATGAAAAAAAAGGAATTCGTCCAAAGACATTTTTTTTACCACAACATTTATAATTCCATAGGCGGTTTTGCACTTTATTATGATTTTCCGTTGTATTTTTGCCTCTGCCTCCCCCTTATTTTCTAACCCTAGTGTTCCACACAAACAATCATGTTGTCTCCTTATAATGTAAAGATCTAGTTTTACATCCCATTTGTGCACAACACAGCGCAGCATTTGTGCCTGTGGCTTTGACTGCAGTAATCCATGCCTGGTCTATCAGGAATTCTCTCCCTCCTGTTGTACTTTTTACAAGCAAGCGTTTAAACCGGTAGCCTGGCACCATTTCCGGCCGGCTGAGATATTTAGCAGCAAGTGCAAAGGCAAATGAAAATAAATACATCCAGCTATTTTCCCCTGCACCTGTGATTTTCACATGCTGGTCACAGAGCCGCAGGGCTGCCGGAGGATTCTGCGGTCTGAACCTTAGCAAAAACGGCCAGGAGATAATCTGACCGCTGGGAAATAAACGCAAGGTTGTCAGGGAATGTTTTTTATGGAACACCATTTTGCCGAGACGGCAGTGTGGGTGAATTTGTGCATGTATATCATTGTGTTACATGCACAAATGGATGTGCGTGTCTGCCACTGAATCCTTAATCGAGTGCTTTTATGTTAGTTTATTGTACGGTCTATTTAGTGGCTAAAAGGATTTCAAGGTAGATGTAGTATGTCACCAAAATGGCCCTTCCTGTGCCGACCTCTCATCCTCCCGACCTTGTGTTTCCTGTATTCACAAAAAGAGGAAGTCATTGGCTGTGTTTGGAATGCAGAACTAACTCTATATATATATATATATATATATATACTCAATACTGCCTGCTGTTTATTAAAAATAGTGAAAACAGAAGGCATTATTCTACTGTAAACATTTCAAACTCTTATATGCTACATGAGTATCCATCCTTGTGTTTTTCTAGTAGGAATTTTTCACATATGCACCAAATTTCATTAAAAAAATGGCTAAGAAAACTGATGAAAACTTTTTTTTTCCTAGAAAATGTTTGTTAAAAGTAACACCTGGAGTTACATGACTGAAAAATAGCATTGGCTGCTATTTACTATGAAGTTTTTAATACATTTTGTCTCTAAACCACATGCATTTAGTTTATTAAAATTAGATTTTTTTTGTTTAATTACAATAGGGCTGCATGATAAATTGCGATCGTGGTTTTGCGCAGCTTGTCAGTGAACAACAGCTCTGTGTAGTTAATTCTGCTCCATGTGAAAGCGTGCTGGTCATGGAGATTTACAGCTGATTACAGAACCGACATTTACTGACAAGATGTGCATTAAATATTGCATGCGATTTATCGTGCAGCCCCAGTTTACAATTGTTTTGTTATCTTGAACACGTGAAATGGAAACAGAATTTAAATGTTCTTTATTCGTAATTGTATTATTGTGGCTTTCTTGCATAAATTACATTTGGAAAATGAATGGGAACAGCTAGTGTTTTCAAGTTAACTCCTGTTGAATGTTTAGTTTAGTTATCATCATGGAAATATAAACATTTATTTTGCTTTTTTTATGTTGTGTACAAATGTTTATTGGCAGTCTGAATCAAGAAAAAGGATTATGACTGTTATAACTTCTAGTGTCGTGCAAGATCCTGTTCCACCACAGCGATCCCTGCAAATCAAAAGAGCATTTCCCAAACAATTTGCTCTATTTTGCGCTGTTAACTTGCTAACTGAAAGTACAAAGCAACATGATCAAACACACCAAATTTTGCGTCACTGCTATAATGTAATATGTAATTTAAAAGACATTACTTTGAGGAAAAGAGTATATCTTCTATGATTTCCAATCAGGCACTGATTGATTTGTCAAGAAATCAGATGGGATTCTGCTTGGTTAGGATCTTGCATGACACAATGGTTGTTCATCGTTGCATTGTGGGATACAGTATTTTCTGCAGTGCACATTTTTGCAAATGTATCCGGTCATTCTGGTTTGCCATGCACACAGAGACATCCCATATTCATGTGTGAAGTAGCATGCTAGTATACTATTGCAAATGCAACTCTGCAATTTTGAAATGAAGAAACAGATTCTATTACACATGCCGCCTGTGATTCGGTGTGATCATGTTTATGTTTTATAAAGCTAAATATGCCAGGGTGAAAATTCTCATTCTGCACCCAGTCTTAGACGTATGGTACATGATTGAATCCGGCAGATTAGTGTCCCTGTCGCAGTGTTCAAATTGATTAATGCCTGGTAAAAAGCGTCAAATCCCCGTGCTTCGCCGCAACCGTGTGCCCAGCTCACACAATAACGCCGCTTTTCTTATGAGCACCATCAACTGAGTCGCTGTAATCCTCATAATCATGCATGAGCTGCGAGTATTTTAATTTCTTCTTCATCATCACCTTGGTTTTTTCCCCTCAGCTTTTATATTTTGCCATGTTAGCATCTTGTCTCGAGCAGATGGAAGCTTCAGAAAGCAGTCCGAGTGGAACGTGTCTGAAAGGTGAAAACTGACCACTCCATCGACCATTTTGTGGCTCATTTTGGCTCTATTCAAATCCAAGCGCGATTGAGATGGAAATTGGAGCTAATTTAATGGCGTAAATCAGCAGAAGAGCACGGCGTGGGTGTGGAAATGGCCGGGAGGCTGATTTACGAGCGGCTCGGCCCTCAGCCACGTTTGATCATGGCTAAATCTGTTTGCCGTAAATCCGCTGTCTTGGAACGAGGTGGGTAGGGATGCATCGTATCTCCGCTGGAGCGTCGACCTGTGATGCATTACAAGCGCTTGATAACAAAGCCCCGTGTCATTAAGAACGAAGCCGGGAGAGTGTTGGAGTCTTGCTCAACTCCTTTAATTAGACGACTGTGTTCTACCTGGGTAACAGATGTGTTGCTCTCCTCTGTGGAGCGGCGACAGACAGAAGCCGCTAGATGATTTCTCGCCACCGCTGAGCACTCATGTTGACGTGTTAGGACCATCTGAGCACTTGCTAAATTTACCGCTATTCAATTTTTGATGCAGCTTTTTAGGCCATCTTAAGGAACTTGACTTGCATTTAGCAGATCATCAATTACTAAAAACCTTCCTTGAGATCTGATGTAGGACGCTGACATTTCTGAAGGCCTACTATAAGATGGATGCGTTGTCTTGTTGCAAAAATGGCAGATTTATGCGCACTTGTAACTGTAAAAAGCCTGTTTGGTAGAAGAATAGTTTAATTTGATCTATTATTAATAATAAATGTAATTTCTTTATTGAATACAGTTTCATTTTAGTAGCTTTTATTTATATCCCTGTATAGTATTTATAAATAAAAATAATGGTAACTAAGTCACTTGGGGCCATGTTGTTACAGTGATTATATTTGACTTTTTAAGGGAATTTTACCTGTACTCAACAATTATTTGTCACGAGTCATTGTAATATAGCATATTTCTTTTAATGTCTTATACTGTAAATATTCGCCGTTGATTTTTCTGTTCAAAGCTATTTTGCATGTGCTGATGGTTCTTTTTCTACTCCTTTTTTATTTTGTGTTGCAGATGTCTTCTAATTAATGATCTTTAAAATGTTTAGATGGAGTCTATTGATTTCAAGTCTTTTACCTTGCTAAAAATGTCATTGAAATGTCACTGGATTTATTAGAAACCACTGTTTAATTTTGACATTTTGTCTTCTTCAGCCCTAAAGTCCCATAAACGTCAGGCTCTGTTGGGCCGGTTCATTCGTGTGCTTTATCTGAGTCAGTATTAAACCGTAATTGTGTCTGGCATTATAATACTGTACTGCATCACATCCAAGCATGAGGTAAACCTTCGCTTTTAGACTAACTAACATTGGCTGCTTTTGATCTCAGTGTGATTTAGGATGGGATTCTGGTTCAGTGTATGTAATGGAAACTTAAGTCAATAAACGTGGTTCAAGTGCCTCAGCCTATAAATACACATTTAGACTTTCATAAAAGAGCTAACGGGTACATTTCCCTGCTATAGCCACATGAAACGCTTCTTGCGAGCTGTGAGTGAAGACATTTGGATTTATGTGTTTCTGACTACAGTGATTTAATAATGGCACTACTATACCATACTATACAACTTGATGGGTGGTTGTTGTTGTACAGTACATTTTCATATTCCCATCATTTATGTCTTAATTTATTGGATAGGATTTTAAATGATTATTTATTGATTATAATAAGTATAATAATAATGATACTACAATTATTTTAAAATGATGTAAAATCATTTAGAACAATTATAATTATACTTATTATAATAATAATAATACAAATTATTATTATTATTATTATTATTATTATTATTATTATTATAGTACATGAATAATTATTTAATGCCATATAATAATAATAATAATAATAATAATAATAATAATAATAAATTACTAAAACTAAAAGGAAATAAAATAAATAAAATGAATAACTTAAAATCTATTAATTAACAAACGATTGATATTAAATGTTGTAAAATATTAATACAGATTTCAAAAGAATAAAATTGCTAAAAATTAACTGAAATTGAAAAGAAAATATAAAAATAAAGCTAATTTAAATATCATCAAATACTATAATAGTAGATAAATAGTACTAAAATTACAGGTTTTTAAAAAATAATTCCATTTTAAAATAATAGCAGTTTTTTTGAAGATTGAAATCAAATCCGTTTTTATAACAGAATAAAAATTAAGTGGTGTAAATTTGAAATAACTCCCTATTGTTGCCATGTTTGTCACATCCTTGGTGGTATTTTCTTTTTTTCTTTTTTTATTAAATAATGTATTGAGAAATATTCTTTTTATTTTTTTAAGTAATATTGTTTTGATTTATAATCAGTTGATCAGATTCTGGGTCCTCAATGTTACTTTCCTCCCTGTTAGTATTTAGAGTAAACCCTAAATTCTGTCTTCTTTAATGACATCATCGTTCTGAAGATGACATCATCAGGTGCTTTAGTGCAGGAATGACCCAGATGCTCTGCGTTCAGCATCATCTGGCCAGGTCTATGTCCACACATGGGCAGTAATCACTTTACCTCAGTGCTCGGCTGTCACAGGTACAAGCTAATGAACAGCAGTGCTTATATGTGTAGTGTTGTAGGATCAGGCCGGCCGGGACACCTGACGCGCAGACACGGCTCTTATCTCACGCCTCGTGTCATAATTTAATGGGAGGCTTGATAATTTCATTAAAGGTCAAGACAGACGCATCTCATAAATGGAAGCGGGGTGTTTAGGGGGGCAGCTCTTAAGCACCTGTCTGGGGCCCTGGGCAAGTGCCGGACTATCTGTGATTCAGGAACTGTGTCGACTAGAAATGGGCGGGATGAACAAAATCTTATTTCACGCTGTGAGTCATTTTGCATCGCGCTAACAGTGTGTGTCACTATGCTGGAAATTCAACACAAAATTGGTTTAGATATTAAATAACCTTGTGGCAATGCCTGTTATGGGTAAACCATTAAATGCGTTATACAAAGGCTTTTCTCTTACTTTTTTTTTTTTTTTTGGAACTAGATATACACACACACACACACAAACAAAAAACTTTCACTTGACCAATTTAATTATTTAATTTAATATTTTTTTATTAGTTAAAAAAAAAAACTTGCAGTTAAGGAATATTATAATACAGTATAATAATTATATAGACATTGTGTAATATAGTACAAAGTAATAAGATATTGTGCTTTAGCTTTTAGACCATTTGCATAGTAAAATGGGGTAAAAAGAAGTCATGTCTTTAACCCTCTCATACCCAAATATAGAAAAAAATTTGCAGGTTTTTTTTGACCTCTCAGATATTGTTTTAGGAGGCCTCTGATGTAGAAATTACATTTGTTTCAATTTTTATGCGATTTTAAGGAAATGTTGTAATATTGCAAAGTTTGCCCTTTAGGAGCAGAATTTCTGTATTTGTACTCACTTTGTCTGAACCGATATACAGAGCATTTAAGCATTAATTTGCAGGGTTGATTGCTTACTTAGCCCCATAACAATATATATATCAATATATATATCAGTATAGTATGCTTGTTGCATCCTTTTGTGATGCAGAATCAAATATATAAATATCCTTTTGTTCTGTATGTCTTATGTGAGTGTCCTTTAGGAAAAAGGTCCTTTTGGGGTCCAGATGAATCCAAAACCTGCCTAATAATTTAGGACTTCCTATTTAGAACACCAATTAGCAGACAGCCATCATTCCCCTCAACCCTTGTGTAGACGTGCCTCATTTTTCATCACTACCATAGAGGAAGCTCCCATTGGGACTCTAGCGACAGTTTTTCCGGCTAAACTTTGACACAGAATAAAGCGTTGCGTTTCAGTCTGCCTGCTAGCAGCTCGACACTTTTTATCATTCAGTTCCCATTCCGTCATCTCTCAATTTCCGCCTGGCCTCACCTCGGTGCCGCTGCTAACCTTGGAGCTGCGTGCTTAAAATGAGCCATAAGATTTGCCATTTGTTTCTCCTCCTCGAGCTACACGCAACCTCCGTGCTATTTATTGCACAGCCGCTGCCCAGGAGGAAACGACCCTTCCATCTGAGTAAAGATGCATTAAAACGACTAATAAACCCCGTAGCGTGTCGCCGTATAGATTTAAATCCATATTTGCTAGCGAAAGGACTCTTGATATCGGACGCTAATGTTATTTTGTTAAGTGCCGATCGGATATACTCCCTTTGCTTATGAATTCACGGTAGACTTCACGCTATAAGATTACACCGAGAGTGGCTGTTGTGGTTTTGGCCAGACTGAGAGCAAACGTCTCTTCCAAACAAGCCGTCTGATTTAAGATAGCGCTAGTTTGCAGACGGCTGAATGCTTTGTCTGTCCTGCTAAAGAGATAAGTGGAAAGGGGTCTCCGAAAACTCCCCGTACAAATAGTCGTCTTGTCACATGATTAGAGATGAGTTATTAAATAAAGGATTTCACAAAGGAGAGCTCTGTGGATGACCTGCGTGGTACGATCACACACACTGCTCTTATTCTCTCAGTCACTAGCTCTATTCACTTCCCATCTGATTCTGTGAAGGAAACCGCCACAAAACGCTGATACCTGCTCAATACTGGAGCAAATGTTCGGTGCTGGATACCGAATGCTTTACAAACTGTTTCTGGGCGCGTTTCTTTTGTTTCTGAACGACGTGTTACGATATGTGATCTTAAACAAACAGAAGTTGCAGGTTGTGGTGTTTTTGTTTACACAGGTTGCGCATCCATCTGCTGCGTCGTGGTTTTTGGCTTCACAGATGTTCTTTGTTGTCCTGTTGTTGTTGCGCAGGATCTATAATCTTAAACGAATAAAATCTTATTCTTTTTAGAAGGGGTCATGCAAGACCTGGAAACATGAAAAACTAAAAAATTAGTTTTAAACATTAGTATTTTGCAGGTTACCAGTTAACTATTTCTGATAGCAATATTAAGGGGGTTGAAATTATTTAGATTTTGCTGTGTATTTAATTAAGTAATTAATATGAAGAATTTTTTAGATCTATTAATTTGACTAATATATTTATATGTGACCCTGGAGCACTATTTGCTGGGAGATATTTGCTGCAATAGTCAAAAACACGATGTATGGGTCAAAATGCCAAAAATCATTGAGATATTAAGTAAAGATCATGTTCCATTAAGATATTTTGTAAATTAATCGTAAATATATATATATATATATATATATATATATATATATATATATATATATATATATATATATATATATATATATATATATATATATCCTCAATATACAAAAACTTGATTTTTGATTAGTATAAGCAACTTTACAGGTGATTTTCTTAATATTTAGTTGTTTTTTTTTGCACCCTCAGATTCCAGATTTTCAAGTAGTTGTCTCTCGGCCATAACGGTATCTTGGTATCATAACATACCATGCAACATTTGAAAGTGTATTTATTCTGCTTTCAGATGATGTATATATCTCAATTTCACAAAATTGACCCTTATGAGTGATTTTGTGGTCCAGGCTCTCTCTCTCTCTCTCTCTCTCTCTCTCTCTCTCTCTCTCTCACACACACACACACAGATAGATAGTATCAGATATTTTAATATTATATAATACAATAGTAATATATAATTATATATTAATTAATTATAATTATATTATATAATATTTGAATTTATGCATTTAATTTAAATACTTTTATTTTTGTTTGTATTATCTTATTATATTGTGTTATGTTAAAAATGTTTAGCATTATCTTTATTTAATATATTGTTTAACAAATATTTGTTTTAATTGCTGTGTTTATTTTATATTTACTTTATTATATTTTAGATTTTAGATATATGAGGACCCCCTCGAAAACGAGATGTTTCCTCTCAAGGGGTTATCCTCAACAATAAAATTTCAAATATTGTAGATTTAATACAAAATAATTTTTACATTAAAAAGCTTTGTTTTTAAATTAGTTTTATAAACTCATATATATAATCGTTTTTTTTTTTGTGGCCTCTATAAAACCATTCTTAAAAATATTTGTCCAGTTATCCAAAGTTATGGAAAATCATTGGTCAAAAGGTTTAGGAGCTGTTTACATACAGTCAGCCGTTTTACATTTAGCAGTTCTCCGTGTGTCTCATGTCAGGATGACAGCAGTTTGGCCTTTCCGGCATCCTCATGTGCAGGTTGGAAATCCGGGTTGTTTACGCTTTTCCCTTTCCCTCTGTGTTGATAGAAGCTTTTCTGCCTGTCTGGCATGCCAATAATGGAAAGCAATCCGCTGTGAGTATTTAGATATGGATATGGTTTGTCCAGTGTAATTAGCTTTGGCCAACTCAGGGGATCAAATCTGAGGCCGTAAAATAACTAGAAGAGACAGATGGCGGAAAGACGCGCCACTCCGCTCTGCCCCCGTTCGACAACAGCCTCATCCAATTCCGTCTTGGATGACCACAGCAGAACCTTTATTTGAACAGCAAAGAGGAAAACGCTTAGATGTAAATATGCTTTAGCGAGCCTAGAGAAAACAATTCACTAAATAACCCGCCGACAAAAACAAAGCGAGTCTCCGTGTCGCATTTCACGTTTATTCCGACAGAGGCCCTTTCAGAGGAGCATGCATGAATATCATAAATGTGTTTGCTGGAAATATTTAATTCTGTATTCTTTGTATCAAATTTTCAGCTTCCAAATGCATTGGTCACAGAGGCAGCCAGACTCGGTTGCTTTTCTGAGGTAGAAAGCGCAACGGATTCCAGATTCTGAATTTCCAGTGCTAAATATTACCCTGACTTTTAACAGAGAGCGTGAGATGGGTTTCAAAAAAGGTGAGAGAAAGAATCCGCGACGTGAACTAAGCTGAACGTTTGGCCGGGATGTGTTTGCTCTCGGGGGAAGGCGCTTCTCCTCCATTTTGTTGGGCCGGAGAGAAGCGCTCCTGCCTGATGTTTGATGTCAGGGCTGAAGAACTGTGGGACTCGTATCTGAGGAGCGCAGTGGCGCGAGGGAGCTAGTGAAAGTGGATTTTTTCGCACTGCGTGTCAGAGCCAGGCACCTGGAACTAGGTCATTTCTCCAGGAAGAGGCAGGAGTGAGAGGAGACGGAGAGATTGAGATGGAGGGAGGCGGTGGAAACTCTGTAGCGCCTGCTAAAGTTACACTGGATCACTGCAGCTGACACCTTTAGTTGATCTTTCACAACAGATGATGTGCAGACAGGAGCGATATAAATATTTATGTGTTCTGTCTCATTCACTTAACTGTATTATTGATGCTGGCCGCACACAAAAGTTGACATAACGTCGCCTAATACTAAAATGTTATTGTGCACAACAGTGTAAGTTATTTTATTTAACAGGTTGGTAATGCTTTATTTTAAGGGCCTGTTTTTACTAGGGATGAAATGATTAACTGCGAGCCGGTTGAAAATCGATTCAAATATGTCACGATTCAAATCAGTTGAGATGTCAAACTAATCGTGATGCAATTAGAGTATGAGTTTATATGAATGTATCTTTAGAAAAGTTTGTGGTATTTTCTTTTCATCTAGCCTCTGAAAGATGAATATTTAAGTAGTTTTCATTAGTGCAGCTCTGCTTTGTTTTCAGAGGTAACCCAGGAAACACTATCACTGCTGTTCATAAGCGCCACCTACTGGCAGAGAGTGAATCTGCGTCTCATTCACCTCATCTGCTGTTTCGTTCAGATGTTTTATGTAGTATAGTTTCGCAAAATTTGTTTTGCTTCAAATTTTGAAATTACTTATTTCAATTAAATGTGCTCATGCGGCATGTATTTCAAGATAATTTAGCGCTGACGCCTGTTTCACACATAATCCGTATGCATTGCATTTTTTTTATGCACCCATGTTAACGGATTCCAGCATTCATACTGCACGCAGTTGCGGTCCGTCAGTGCGTTCCAGGAGCAGTGCGTGTGAAGCAGTGCAGCGATCGTTTACGTACCGAGTCTATTTTTGCTGTGCTGCTTGCTCTGAATTAAAGTGACAGCGCATTGTTCATGGTAAAATTTAACATGGATTGACATGGAAATGCAGTCTTTTCACAATAAATGTATACTAATTAAAGCCTACTGTGTTTCACATGCAACACATGGGTTTTGGCTAGATTTAAAACCAAAAAAAGAGGAACTTTAGATAAACAAGGCAACATTATATATGCACTATATAGGCAGAAAAACAAAGTTATTTAAGACCTGTTGAATTGCGCGTAATAAAGATTTAAATGCAAAAGGCACGAGACTCTGCTTTATTATAACTAAAATTTTGAGAATTTAAGGATATTGCGAAACATTTTTCATATTTTATTTATTTTTGGTTTTAATATATATTTACATTACTTCTTTATTTGTTTTAAAATTCAAATGTGAATTTGGGCACTTTAATGCAAGATAAATCTTTTTTTCTTTTTCTTTTTTGACGAGTGGAAAAAAAGCATATTCTGTATGATCCCGATATAGTCATTTTTATAAGTATTTATAATTATAACATATATTGTTATACAGCTTTTATTTTTTGTTTTGGAGAGTAGCCTTAGAATCTCAGCAGCTCATCTGTTAGTGTCTATTTAAAGTCTCTCTGTCAAAACCACAAGCAAATAATTTATGTCCCAGCACCACCCTCTTTCACCACATTTAGTCATCTGAGAGAATTACAGATTGAGAAAGACATTAAGAGAAAACGGGCAAGAAATACATCCTTGCATGGAAAACCTTTATGGAAATTGATTGCTTTTGATAATCTTATGGGAGTTAGAACTGGAAAATTACTCTCTGTCAAACGATGCAGACTTGTTAACACTTTGAGGCATTATGTCTTGTATTGCACTCTAATTATATGATTATGGGACATTGTTCACTGTATTGTCTTGCACGAAGTGGAAGGCAGGAAAAGCTTCTCAACAGAGCATAATACTGCGCAGTGACAGGCCGCACAAAGGCTGAGTCTTTTCCTTTGCCTTCATTAATAGCAGTCGAATAAAACCTGCTTAATGACCTTGTTCTCGTTTGCCCTGTTTATGAACTGGTATTGACCCTTAGCAAAGTTTTTATATATACGATTTTATAGAAATGTGTATGTGTATATATTTATTTTGGGTTTTAAACATTGACCTTCAAATGATGTATAACATGAGGTAGATAAGATTTTCAGTTCATGTAAATGTTTTGATTATTTGGAATATAGATTATTTTGCCGTAGCATTTTAATCAAGCGCTTTATAAATTTAACCTCTAAAAATCTTCATTATGATGCTTAATTAACAAAGATACTTATACTGCCTTTTTAACAAAATGCATTTTAAAATATCCGAAGAAGGAGATGCTGTCTGAAATTGAATGTTTTTTTGTTTTGTTTTGTTTTGTTTTTAAGCAAACCTTTTTAGTTTTTATTTGGAAATAATTTAATTTAAAATTGTGTAGTCCCATTTTAATATGATTTTGAAATACTGTTGTTTCCTCTAAGTTTTAAGTACAATCCATTATCAAAAGTCAATTGTGAGGCTGTCGGATGTTGATATACTTCCAAAGCTTTCTCAAGGACTTTGTATGAGCAAGATTTCATCCATCCAAATTTGGAAAGAAATGAATAAACTGAATCAGTCAGTCATGCACGCTCATTTTCTCCAGATGCGACCGTGCTCGTCTTGCCAGCTGTATTTGGTGGCTGTGCCTCGTTTGTGGCTATATTGAAATCCATGTTGAGTGACAATGACTTCCTTCCCCCGAAAGATAATTAATTACTCTCTAACTGTGCTCTCGCGCTTTCCGAGGTGTTTAGCATCGGCGGTGCCAGGAAGTGACGGATGCCGTGCCGATTGTCTCCCTAGATGGATTTGTAAATGAATTGTGCCTGTTTTCAATAGCATGCCTATGAATGGCAGTTTGTACCATATAGCTGAGCAACCCTCGAGTCAAGTCGTAATAATAGATGTTTTGTATCCCCCACCAGCTAAACACAAAGTGTACGTTTAACGTGAGTAGAAATATTTCAGAACATGGGCAGAACAGATATCGGTGCATGTGCCATTTGCGAATTTTGAACATCTTTGCTTCTCCTTTGGTGCCCATTCAGACTCTTAATGACTTTTGCAGACAAACTCAAGTATTACATAATCAAACAGAGTTGTTATTCCTGTTCTGTTGCACTGAGATTCTGAACTATTGTTTACTGACTAGCTTTTGCTGGCATTGGTCCCTGTACCAACTACTTGTGGGCTTTTATCTGAGCTGACCAGATTTTGTGTGCGCAAGCGCATGGGGACATCGCTGCCACCCGGTCACATGGCCTCTTGTGATTGCCAGTGCCTTAATTGTTTATTTACTCACACGGCGTCATGTTCAACTTCCTTTTTGCCAGTCAAATCATTCTCTGTGCTAATTTGTTCACTTAGTTTAGAAAATTTTGCACCTTTCAGTAAATCGTGGCCATGTTGTGCTAAATTGTTCCCTCATCTTAGTAAATCGTGGCCACCAAAGATGAGGGAACTAAGATGTTCCCTCATCTTAGTAATCAATGGTTTGATTACGATACATAGGGCTTTGATGCGATGATTAAACGATAATTTTTTTCTGTAACTGTGACTATTGCAGCAAAGTATTTGTAATTATCAATAATAAATTTACTTGAAATGTTTTTTATTAATAAAACAAATGGAAGTGATGGAAGTCATCTGGAAGTTTACATTTGCCAGCAAATGTCCCAGCATTGCAAAGAAATGACAGGAAAAGAAATGTGTGCCTGTAGCAGCATACCTATAGTAATGAACACAGACATGTTCTGAATCACTAACAAAAATAATAGATCATGTGTCTGACATGCAGCCACAGACTGTCCAGCCGCTTCACTTCATCACTAAAGAGTTCCCTCTTTTGCATTCTGTCAATACTACATTATCAAGTAACTTGTAGAAAATCTATTTTTGACATTTGCAAATCATTTCACAAATTGAATCCCACTCACATCGCTGACTTCGTTTACTTGATTGCAAATGATTGCAAAGATACTATTTAAACTGAACTGAGCTGAATGATCACATCACTGAATTCAATGATGAACTGCATTTAATTGTCATTTTGCATTATTGACAGACTGTTTCCTTGACTTGACATCGCGTTGCATCCTAAAATTGAATTTTCCCCACCCATAATGTGCAGTCCAAGCCAATCAACACTTCCAAAGCTTACTCCGTTATATACCTCTTTGTGCCCACCAACATTTTTCCCGTGTTTGGTGATCATGTTAACTTAGATATTGTCCATACTCAACTATCTACTCAATCTTCTTCTTCACTTACTTTTGGATCCTGAAGCTCTGTACTATTTATACTACTTGTGACAGCACCCCCTACCATATTATACTGTACTATTTCATTGTAATACCGTATAGCAGTGAAAACGTTGATCCCTTAACTTGGCAGTGGTAGAGAAGCATTGTGTAAAAAAAAAAAATAATGTCAATAAAGGTGGGGAAAGAATGAAGTATGACCTTGTGCCTTTTAATTGTACGAGTTTATGTGAAGTTTATGAGTTCTTTGTTGTGATGTGTTCTGATTTGCAGATGTCACGCGATACAGTTCTCGCTATGGTTGGCCGATTGTTTGGCATTTTTCGAATGGTAATTACTGATTGTTAGTTATGGTTTGTTTTGAGGCGATGTGGCAGATGTGGTGATGTTCCACTCTCACTCTCAGATGGGCTATAAACAGCATCATATAGTGTATGTGTCTCTCTCTTCTGGTTTTTCCCCCCATCATCCCAGAGTTTAATCAGGCTTGACTGACTGGCACTCCCTGAGAGTGCATTCTCAGGCACCACTTCCCTAAGGAGGAAGCCATCAGTCCACCCAACCCCCTCTTTCTCATCTCCGTCTCGCACAAACGGGCACCCGCCACCGCGCCTATAGATGTGAGGTATTCATAAGTTCATCTGTCGTTTATGATGATGATGGTGTGCCTGTGCTGTTCATCATATTCAAAATACAGTGTGTGATCTCACTGCCCAGGGTGCATTCACACAGGACATGCTCTTGCTTTCTGCTGGACCATTTTTTTGGTCGTTAGTCTATATAGACATTTCATAGACAAATGTATTATCCTTTCCCACCATTGTTAGCTCTTGTCTTGATATATTTTCAGCATTTCACATCAAGAGCATAATATTTTAAGACACCAATGCAAGTTAAAAATAGTCATCCAGCAAAACAATGTCTGTTTGAAAAAAAATGAGTTATCAGATGAATTTAGGGCATGATAAATACATTTGCATAAGCGTTTTGAGTACGAATAAACAATAAATTGGGCGATATCAGAAATTATTTTGATTACAATCTGATAATACTTGGTACTTTATAGTGAATGCTCAATTCCACTATTGTTGCTTTTAGGGGCAAAAATATATAACCTACTAAAAGTTAATCTTTAGAAATGTTTGTGTAGAATTGTATATTCAAGTTGATGGTACAGACGATTCAAACAGACATCTCACAACATGAGGTTGTAGAAGTCTGTCTGAGAGCATGTCATTTGAGGTGAGAGACTGCAGACAGGACCGCCGTGTGACTTGTAAAGCTGTTAACATGACGGCATGTTTGTTTTCCATCACCGGCGTGTTGTCGAGGCACTCAGACATAGTCCTTCCTGAAGTGTTTGTGTTGCTTCCAGAAGGTTGTTTTAAGCGATCTTGAGTGTGCTAGCGTGATCTTTTACAGCCACAGGGTTTGCATACTGGAGCTGGGGAGCAGATGTATCAACGAACACATGTCAGTATGTCAGTGGATCAGAGTCTGCTACTCTTCACTGTGAAAATGTTTCACAGTCGTCCCAGACAGTTCTTAAATTAACCGTCCTCCTAACCTAAACAGCCTTATCAGTGGAATGTTCAAGCTGTAAAAAGAGGGATTTGTGAACGACGAACTGAAGGACCTATAAAAATATTATTGCCGCAATAGCATGTAGCTTGCAAGTGATGCCATTGTGATGTCATTAGATTTTATTAACACACTATTTGCTTCTATTTTAGAACACTTGATTGATTGACTGTCTAATCAAAATAACAAAATACAGCAGTCGCACGAGACAAAAAGTGCAATGCTGCGTGGCATCTAGGACAACTAACAGATCTAAAACGGTTTATTTATTCAGCCAACAGGCAAAAGTTCACTTTAGGAATGAACAAACTGGCATCAGTGAGTTTAAAGTTCACTGTTTGGAAAAACAGAGCAAAACGACGAGAAAAAGCATGTTATATTGTAGCTCTCACAGTTATTTAATGAAAAACTGTGAGTTGAAACTGGCACAGCCCAGAAAAACTGGGTGTGGACATCTGTCGTTAACCGATTGTTCTAGCAATCGACTACCGGTACAGATTAATGGGCAACACTAATCAATCCGAATTCACAACCTCTGGTTTAATCAACTATTGATGCAGATTAATCGGCAACACTAATCAACTATCCGTGCCAATTAAACGGCAAACTAACCAACACAATACTGGACCTCTAGTTTAATCGATTATTGTGATGATTAATCGCAAAAACTAATCAATACTTTTCTCAACCTCTAGTGTAATCGACTATGAGTGCGGATTAATCCCTCAAACTAATCGAAACAATTCTCAACCTCTAGTATAATCGGCTATTCTGACGATTAATCAGCAAAACTGATCAATGTGAATTCTTGACCTGGTGCTATATGGTTTCCAATATGTGTTTTTAAGCGTTTTTAGAATGTTGCTTGGTGGTTGCTAAAGTGAATATTTTTTAGAATGTTACTATATGGTCGCTTGGGGGTTCTGGGTGCATTTTTATAATATTGCTAAGATGTTCTGAGTGGCTTTTAGCCCATAGATATGTGGGTTGGTAAGGTATTATAAGTGTTTTTAACATGTTGCTATGTGGTTGCTTGATATTAACCTACTGATCAAATTAAATATTTTCTATGATATTCTGGTCCCTAATTCAAGTTAAATGTTTGTCCATTTAAAATGTCAATTGTTCTTTAAATGAACCTGCTCTTCAGAACATGCTTTTCTTTCAAGTGCACATTGGTTGGCCATATATCCAGTTCAGAATTCAACAAAAGAATGAAATGACTCTGTTTCTATATTTTGACATGTGAGGCACCTTCCTTCTATCACGCCGTGTTTCTGATTACAGAATGTGAATTCTGCATGCTTCACCAAATACAGTTACCGCCCTTCCTCCCTGTGGTCCCATCCCCATCCACCACCAGCCGCCCTCAGGATTGACTTACCTCAGGAGCGCTGCCTCACCCCCCAGACATTTACAGTTCCCCTGAGCCCCACTGCCCCGTGCACCTCCTCTCCTCTTCATCTTGATTGAGTGATGTAGGGTCTGGAATCCACACTGACCCTCACAAAAGGCCAGGTCAACAGTATAAAGATGAAGGAAACGAATAAAAATCAGACCAAAATATCAAAGGAAAATTAAACGAGTCATGAATAATAATTTTTTTATTTCATTAAACTTTTTTTGTTTGTAAGGAAATGTGATTAATTGTCATTAATGTTGCAATACGAAATCTTAATAGTCTTAAAACTAGGCTAATAACTCTAGTGTTTCCTTTGATTTTAGGGGAGAAATAGGACGTAGGCATGTCCTTGAAAGAGTTCACCTACCTGATCAGGTCCCAGGAGAACTTGGACACCTGTGTTGGTCTTTGTTGAATTGTACCGTCGTTCCTCCTTTCGGCATGCAGCCAAAACTGGTGCCAGCGCGGAAAAATGAAGTCCTCTAAGCTCTAAGCTACACAACGTGCTTTTCTACCGTCTCATTTGGTAAATAGTTGAATCAGCGTTGACACTCCGATACAGAAAGGAGCTGTGTTCTCAATTAGCGTCTTAGCATCAGCCGGTGAAACGAGCTCTAGATAGGTGCCAGCATGCAGAATCCATTCAGCCTATTGTTAAAAGGAGCGGAATTAAATGTAGTGCATGCTAACTGACTGAATGGGCATTTGAGCACATTTGAATTGATAATGTATTTTCTCTTTCCGGCGGATTATTAAAATGCATATGTCCTGTTTGGTCAGCATATTCGAAACGGGCCGCGGCGTAATACTGTTAGAGTCTATTCTCACCTCACTCGTCTTTCTTTTATTAATCTGTTTCCGACAGGCAGTATATCCTCTCCCAATTATAAAAGACAGATTGGAAAATATCTTAATCAGTCATATAGATCGACAGATTTAAGCTTCTCTTACAGCTCTGAAATGTACGGCCCGGCTTCACGGCAGAAATCTTAGCCTGAAGCTCCTAATATGATAGTTTGTCCAGTCTGGGGAAAGCCACGTGCGTGTTTGTTTGCGGCGAGTAATATAGTAAACATTGCAGCGCTAGTAAATCGTTTTCAGGTTTCTGAAATAACAGGCTGTTGTTTAAAATATGACACAATCGTTCTCAAGGGCAGGAAATCTGATATGGGAGGCTGGTTCTTGGGCGGTAAATCAATTATTATTCCGTTACCAAGGAGACGGAAAACGCAAAAACTGTCACTCTCCCAAGAGAGAGACTTGTTTTCATTCATCTCGCTCATGTCATTGTCTTTCCCCTCTGTCTCTCTGTTTCTCTTTCTGAGATTGGATTAGAATGTTCGCCGTATTGTCGTGAGGAACGTTCTTCGAGTTCTCCCAGAATGCTCTAGGGCGTCTAGAGCAGGATTAGGCCGTAAAGTCTGGGAGTGTCCAGGGCTTTGTTGGATGGTTGGTGTGTGCCCGTTTAGGCTTGACCTTGCGTGGCATCTTCTGGGTCCCAGAATAAAACCGGGAAGAGAAGCACAGAGAGCGGAAAGCTCCTCATTAAATTATTTAAAGCCCCCGTGAGGAGAAAATGCATTTTCAACACTCTGTGAATTCCCACAAATGTGTCGCTCCCTGTCACGTCTGAGAAATTAAAGAAAAATGAAGGTTGCATAGCTTACTCCGTTCTTTTGTGCAGAATTGTTTTGAACTAAAACAAGATGAATATATTTTTGTAATTTGTATATTTCATTACGTATGTCTCTGTATGTCATTTCAAATGAAGTTTTGGTCATTTGTGATTCACTTAAAGAGATTATAGTTCGCCAGCTGTTAGTTTTTAAACGATTGATTGAAATTATTTTTGAATGGATCATTGAGTATGGACTTGTTAGATTTGTTAATTTTTGAGTTGTTAAATGTTGTTCATTCAATGAAAAGACTCGCAACAATTGTTTGTTTGTAACTCAAACAACACTAGTTATTATATGATTAATTTGACTGATTGTTTTTTTGAGTGATTTGTTAAAAGTATCGACTCAATCGTTTGATTCATTAAATGAATACTCACTAGAATTGTCCATTTGGATGTATTTTTAAAAGGATTCATTTAGAAAATTGGCTTATTCTATGTGAGACTTTTTGAAATATGCAAAGAATTGGCTGCTTAGATTTAAGCTACAGCAGTAAAGATGTAATTTGTTATTCTGATTGAAATCGATTAGCTATTTTTGTTTTTAAATTATTTGTCAGTTTTTTTCTGAGTGATTCATTTAAAGAATTGACTCATCCAATTTGCTTGTTTTGTGAGTCTTTTTGGATCTCATTTAAAGAATATGCTCATGCTTTTTTTTTTTTTTTTTCATGTCCCATTCAAAAGAATCATCTTATTTTAAAAGACTCATCTTATAAGATTTGTTCTATTTTTTTGTTTGTTTGTTTTTTTTTTGAGCGATTCATTTAAAGAATCAGCTTACGCAGTTTTCTTGTTTCCGAGTCTTTTTGAATGTATCATTCGAAGAATCATCTTAGTAGATCTGTGAATCTTTCTGAGTGATCCCTTTAACGAATCAGCTTATTCTAGATTCTTGTTTGTGAGTTTTTCTTCTTGAATGTCTCATTAAAAGAACCATCTTATTAGATTTGTGAATCTTATTGAGTGATCCATTCAAACAATCACCTCATACAGTCTGCTTATTTCTCAGTCTGCCTGAATGCCTAATTAAAAGAATCGTCTCTTAAGATTTGTTCATTTGTGAATCAGACTACACTCTAGTAAGCATTTTGTTTAATTACAGTCTTTAAATATGATAGTAAGTAGCCTCCTTATCATATCACATTCAGTTATTGCTATGACAGTTCACAAAGCAGCACAAATGAAACATATCTGTGTGAAATATTCAGCATGCAGCGTATTAAAGGCAAGATGAACTATCTTCACATCAAACCTGTTCTTCATGCAGCCGTTGTCTCATGCTGGTCACATGACTGATAGGATCAGAGCATTTGCAGTCAGGTCACTGCATGTGTTTAACACATTGATAGCCCCGCGCTGAATGATAGATAAGACACCGGGAGCGTGTGGGGGGCTGGGTGCGTCAGGGTACTTGGGTTGAATTCAAGGAAATTCACAAGCCCCCCTGCGGCTCCCATTTCTTCCTTACCTCTGTCGCTATCAATTTGTCCCAATGCCTAGCCGAGGACGGGCCGCCCAGACGAGATCATCACTCCCTGGGTGGGGAGGTGAAGAAAGATGGATGTCGGGGGAGGGTGGGCTGCAGGCCTGCATGCCTTTGAGGCAACCCGTGGTGGTCCCTCTTCTTATTGTACTTCTGTTTTTGTGGTCGGCTGCATGTGTGTGTGTGTGTTTGTCCATGTGCATCTTGCATCTGTGTGTGACAAGGAGGGGGTCGGATGCAATTAATGAGCTTAAAACCTCCCTGGCCCGTCAGTGTCTGTCCTGAAGGGTTAATGCTCCACTGAGCACTTCCCTCAGGTCGTGCCATGGTACACACGGTGATCTGAGATGAGCAGACAGGATGTCTGGCCGCAGACACTAGAGTCCTGTTGTGGCTCTCCGTCTTGTTCGTCTATTGTAGTGGACAATGGCTTCATTCCTGCCGGCCGTTCTCTGGTGTTGTGGGCTAATTTGTGATACAGAGGTGCATGTGTGTGCCGATCGAGCAGCTAAATATCTACCAGAACATTCTCGAATGACACTCTGAAAGAAGTGGGTCAGATGAGAGGAGGTGAAATCCTCCGCGGTTGATTCGTGTTTTCATTCCCTTTTCCCTCCAGCAGGCCATTTCATCGCAAAAAATGGGGTTTATCCCACGTGTAGCTCGGGGCTTTGATAGATGAACACAAAAGCTTTCACAAAAAGAACAGCGGTGGTGCCAAAGTACAGGAATCAGATTGGAATAACATGTGAATTGGATTTGAACAATGGTAATATTCATATACTACAGTGTGTACATGTTTGCCAAGGTAAAAATCCATGATTAATATCCAAAATGAAATGTGTGTTTTTTGGAGCCTGTCCTCCAACAAAAAAACGATCATATAGGTTTAATTTATTTAATTTCATTTCATTTTAATTTAATGTAATTTTAATTTAAATTTATATAGGTCGTTTGTGCAAGTATTTATTACGACCTATATTTACGTTTTAAAGTTAAGCGCCCTCTAGCAGGCGTAAAAAAAAATTACCGTATTGCGTTGCGTCTGTCGTCATGATTTGACGTATAACTTCATTACCAATCAAAACGCACGTTTATTTAAATGCAATGTGTGGGCGTTTTATCAAATATTAAATCATAAACATATAAAATAAGAAATAATAAAAAAGTAAAAAAAAAAAAAAAAGTAAAACATTAATTAGCATTTATATTAGGATGCTAAAAAGGATGCTTTTTATTTTGTCTTTTATTTGTATTTTGTATTTTTTGCTGTATTTATTTTTTATTGGCAAGTTATAATAATTCATGATTCAATAAATAAAACAGATTTCTATTCAGCAACCACCATGTTTGATTCAATGTGATTAATGATTTAATTGCCTGATTCAAACAAAAGTTTAAGTGCAAAGTAAGTTTAATTCTTTTTGAGATTCAGTAAAACCAATAGCTCTTATCAATTGTATCATAGTATAATGAAATTTTTTTGATGTATTGGCTGGTGATTTGCACTTGTATTAGGAGATACTAAGGTGTATTCAAGTGATTTGTTAGTTTGATTCAGATCAATAGCTTGTAAGCATGCAAGTCTTTTTGAATGATTCATTCATCGCTCTTAAGACCCCTTCATTTGTGAATCGGACTACCCAAGTTGCACTTCTCATTTTTGCCCACAGTTAGTGAAATTATATGATACATGTTTATACGGTTGTTTATGTGTAATATTGTATAATTGTCAAATATGTTTATTGTTAATACTGTGCTGTACTTTTTTGCGAATGAATCTCATAGTGTGGTAACTTCAGACTCTGTGGAAAAGCATGTTTGAACACATCTCAAGCCGTCATGAAAGAACAATCTGAGGTATCTCTTTTTATAATTGGTGCAGACATTCAGGGACTTCGGGAGCATGCGTCTGGGAAGTGCTGAATGAGTTGTGTGTAAGTGAAGCGAAGTGCCACTGGTCAGGCCCCAAAAATAGGCCTCATGTCGAGGGAGCACCTGTTCTGTGGAAATATGAGCTCAGTGAGATCGCCACTCAGAGTGACTCAAGTGTTAATAATCAACAATCACACTTCCGTCGCTATAATAACAGTTATTAACGGGGCCAACGGCCTTTAATGTTTGGATATGAATAAGCAAGTAAAGGTTTGCCCTTGGACCTATGAGAGAGTTGATGAGATTTTTTTTGTATAAATGAATGTTAAGCGTTTTCCACACAGTCGTTTGCTTGAACAGTGAAAGGACTCTCTCTCAGAGATCTGATGTTGTGTGAGTTTTTCTTTGAAAAAGAAGCTCGTCGTTCTCTCTTTCATGTAAAACCTCTCTGGCGGACATTCAGGCTTTTGTGTCAGTATAATGTTGAAGTCAAAGACTCGAAGGAAAAAGCTAAACACATTGACCTTTTAATCTGACAGGAAGAATGGCGCACACACACACACACACACACACTCTTGTTCGCTTTCACATAAGTGCGCCATCTATTTGCATGACATTTTCACAAATTTCTCGAATGCTGCCAGATACATCAAGAACTTTTGCTGAATATTATTGCCTTTCCTAACTAGCCATATCCTGTTTTCAGCATCTTATCTTAAATGCTAATTTTATTATTTTTGTGATCTGATGTTTGTGAAATACTTCCTGCTCGATGCTCTTCATATAATTGTATTTTTATTGCTCTATTTATTTTCACTTTCAGTATTATTTGTATATTGCACTGTTATAATATTAATGTTTTGAATTTTATATTTTCAGCTTTCAGTTAAGTATGTGTAATGATATGCACTTTTGTCAGTTTTGTTTTATTTCTCTGTTGTAATTTATATAGCTTTAGATTAATATTTTAGATTTATATAGCTTTAGATTTCAGTTTTAGAATTTTAGGGAGATTTTGGTTTATATAATTCAATTTCAGTTAAGGACAGTCATTTTTAATAGTTAGTTATATTTTGAGTAAACGGTAACTTTAACAATGGTATGAAGTCAAATAGTAATGATGCAAACTGAATAAACAAGAAATATTAACCAGTAAATTATTTTTAAATGCTACATTATGGAAGTACTGAACAAAAAATAATTGGGCAAAATGAAAAATTCCCTAATAATATTGATATTAAACATAAGTCATAGATCTAACACACTAAAGGCCTGTTCTTTAAAAGTAAACCGAATTGTCGGCAAATGATCTGTTTACACCCAATACAAAGCAGATAGAGTTGTTTTTTTTTGCTGTTTAGTGTTCACTGCAAATATTCAGATTTCTTTTTAGCAAAAAAGCGATGGCCAGTTCTCAGTGTCTCTTTTCTTATCCTTTTCAGCCACATGTGGACTTTAATGGACTTGAGCCTTGAAGTTTGTTGAGTAAACGTGTTTGGGGTCGAAGCGGGCCGCAGTGTGGAGCTCTTTCGGCCGGATGCCATTCAAGAGGGCCTTACGGTGTCTGAACTGTGTAGTGATAAAAAGTCTGTGTCAATATTAAGCTTTGACTAGCTCCCAGATTGACCGAGAGCAAGTGAATTCCCACAGACAAGCCAGCTTGCTTTTTGTTCAAACAAGTGAGTCATCCGCAAACGAGTGTCCGTCTCGCGCATTACTCAGAGTCTTAACACCTCAGTCCACAGCTCCGCCATACTTTAGACTTTTTAAACCATATAACCCGCCGTTTACTCTCTGGCATGACGTTTCTTAATTCTTCCTTTCCATATCTGTCAGTCCTTCAAAGATGTTGCTGAGATCCCGGGCACAGCAGCCTGCCCTGCAGAGAAAGGTCTGAATTAGATCACAAAGCTTCCAGATGGCTCAAATTTAATTATTTAGCACAGAGAAAAAGCAATTCGGGTCAGCCACAAATATATAGGATGCCTTGAAATGGCTTCTATATCGGTGTGTTCTTTTATTAGGGCCGGGAGGTAGTAAAATTGTAAGCGGGCTGTATTGTTAACACTCGCTCTAAGGGGCAAGGTTTTTTTTTTCTTTTTTTTGGACAGGGTTGCAGAGATGGAGACCCTTTACAATGGGGCCAATCATTTTCTTCACCCGCTTCCATGTCTGCTCGGCAAAGCAACATAAACAAAAGCCAACAACACTTAGGTGCCAATATCATTGTGGCAGAAATGAAAAACGGCTGTTGTGTTTTTCCTTATTTTTTCTATTTAAAGGCATAGCGTGTCTTAAAACCCAAGAAAATCTTTAATCTTTAAAAAAGTTTAATTGATGGAGGAATATTTACTGACCCGCTAAGTGCTTTGTTGCCATCGCGTTGAGTTATTCACGGATTGTTTTGAGGGTTTCAGGAAGTCTGGGTTTCTGTAGCTCTATTAGGTGTTGAAAATCTGGATGTTTCTGATAAGGAGGTGCTGCTTAAAGGGACAGTCCACCCAAAAATGTAAATTCTGCCATTTTCTCACTAAGTGGTTCCAAATTTTTATTTATTTCTTCTGCTGATCCCCAAAAAATACTTTAAGAATGTGGTTAACCAAATAGTCTCTGGCACCTACTGACATTAGGGTTGTGCTGATAGATGATGCCATTGTCCATCACTGATGGCTGATAGACATCGCAATGTTGAGCCGGTGGCACCACCCCCACCACCCGATGTCATCGTCCATCACTGCGTTTCACTGTAGACATCGTCTAATGCCAGTTTTGTAGACCGATTTTTTGCAATTTTGAGTTATAAAGTTGTTGTGAGCTGACTTTATAATTCGCGATAGGTATTTTAATCTCACAATTCTGAGATTTGTCAGAATTGCGAGATATAAACTTGTTTTGGTAATAAAAATAGTCCAAATTGCGAGAGATAAACTAGTTATTGTGATTTAAAAAAAAGTCAGAATTGCGAGATGTAAAATTGCAATTGTGAGAAAAATGTAATTGCAAGAGACAAACTCGATATTGCGAAAAAGTATGATTTGTGAGTTTATAACTTGCAATTCTGACTTTATTTCTCGCAATTGCAAACCTTTATAACTTGCTGTTGTGAGTTGTAAACGTTATTTTATGAAAGAAAGAGATTTAGAACAACTTGAAGGTGAGTAAATGCTGTCAGATTTTTCACTTTAGGGGGAACTGTCCCTTTAAGTACCAGGTGGTTTCATAAAGCAGTAACTTTACCACTTTAAGATTCCTTTTAAGATGCACATGATGCTCTTTCTGCTCCGTTAAAAGGGGAAACCACAGTGACTGATTTTCTGTTTAGCTTTAAAGTGTGTGGAATGGCCGTCAAGTAATTTTATATGTCTGTTTTGAGCCTTCAGAGAGAGGAAGACAGCCACCTGGACAGCTTCAGTCTCACACTAATGTTGTCAGCGTTTTGGGTTCTAGGCCAGGCTAAGCACAGTAAACCGAAACAAATCTGTATTTTAGTCAATGCATAATTGTTTTTAGTTTTGAGGCCTAAACGCCGATTTACATGTCTTTTGATTAGCTTATCGTGCCCAGTGATAAATCAAGCCAGGAATCTCCCATTATGTTGATCGATCTGCTGTTTATGACTCGCGCTAAAGGGCTTTTTCGCCAAAGCATGAGGAATAGCAATGAAAAATTCCTAATAGATAAGCTAATGCAGCTGAAATTAATTGTGGCGTCATTATTCAAATCTGTCCGAGCGTAAGAAGCAGCTAGCCAACGCGCTACAGCACTCGTCTGCGTCTTGTTAACCCGAAGGGCACTTCAGCATGACGAGAGAGCCATTAATTGTGTTTGCTCTCAAACATGGCGACATGATTATTGTTTGTCCTTCCTGGTTCCAAACACTGTTTCAACACGTAATGAGTGGGACTGGCTGTTGACTTAATGATGTGTGCAAGACGGCATCTCATCCCTCGGATGAACACAGTCAACAGAAACACGAACCCAAATCTTGAAAACATGTGCTGGTTGTGATAAATTAGGATGGGATCGTTCTGTAATATCGGCATCATGTATTTAACTATTCGCTAAAAATCATACACCTTTCTGAAACAGTCTGCATAATTTGTATTAGCAGTATGAATAATATCCAGCAGACTTATTCAACAATACTAAAATAGAACATATTGTGACTCCGAGTTCATTTTAACATTGGAATTGAAATGAGAAATGTTTGTATGCAAAACCCATTTTTGTAATAATTGTTTTGGACAACAATTACTACATTTAATACATAACCTGCCGGAAATAGTTCAGTCACACTGACACTCACCACTGAACCTGAACGGCTAGCCAGGCAATACCTCTGCTGCACTAAATCACCATTGCGTTAATGTCAATTTCCTTTTTATATTTCCTGTGTTTCAGGCTTCAGTGTAGATTTGCATCGTCATCCATCAACGTTTGATTTTAAAAATTCATAAATTTCTTCTTGCCCTGGTGCATGTTGTTGTTGTTTTTTTGTTTTGTTTTTTTCCCTGACAAAGCAAAGCTGTAATTGACTTGCCTTTGTGAATGAAGTAGCTCTCGGATGAGTCTCGGGCCTGAATAGACATCGCCTTTTAGATTTCAAAGTAGAACGGCAAGTCAAATGGGGTTAACGCCATGGAAACTTGAATTGCGCGGAACTTTTTTTATGCTAACACAAACATAGACCCACAACTCCAGACACATCTCTGACGATATGCCGACGCATACAAAGCACGCACACTCCTGTAACTGTGTGTGTGTTTTGTGCGTTACCGCATGAATGTGCAAAAGCAACACGCAATTTCCTGCGCGATTAATTATTGGATTAAGTGTGGTTTCATGTTGGCTTTGCCTCTGTCTGGATCTGGGCAGGAGAGGTTAATAAGCTTACGTTGGAATTCAAGAAGTCTCCAAGGGGTCAATGGGAAAGTTTGTCTGTTTTTCTTTCCATCTTTTTTTCTTCTTGAATGCCCACAGTAGAGCTCAAGTCTGGGGTATTGGGGGTAACCTGTGCCACTTTTTGGCAAGCTGAAATTAACATCCCTAATTATATTTCAGAACGACTGTTTTCAAAAAAAAATGTTTTAAGATTAACTTAATATAAATATATATATATATATATATATGGACATTAAACATTTTTGGATAATTTTGGAACACTTAAATAATGTACAGCAAAAGTGTAAGTATATTTTTCTAATTTTATATAATATATAGAAAATATAATTATTAAAATATATTAAATATATTATAGAAAATATAAAATTAGAAAAATATACTTACACTTTTGCTGTACATTATTTAAGTGTTCCAAAATTATCCAAAAATGTTTAATGTCCAGAATATTTGTAATTGTAATTAAATGTAATTAAACAGTTTTCAATATAAGCTATATTTAAAAAAAATATATTATTTTTATTATTATTATTATTATTATTTTGGTGTATTTTTCACATGTATATTTATAGTATTAATTTGAAATGTTCATATTTTATATTTTTCCGTCTCAAGGTAATGCGTGGCACGATTTATTCCATTGATATTATTTAATTAATGAAAGTTGTTATTATTACTATTTTTATTATAACAACTACTACGTGGGAGCAGATAACAGTAAACCTTTTTTTGGGGAGGGGGGGCCGGAAAAAAACAAAATTACTATTATTCTGTCACTAGTCAGGGTAATCTTACTCCATTGTTAATATTTTGGGGAAAATAATAATGAATTTAATTTAATGATATTAATCCAAAAGTTTTAGATGGATTTTATGCATGTCATCATGTATAATTGTGTGATATTTAATTAAGGACTTTTTTTCTGCATTTTTATTTGATGTCAGACCTTTTTGAAAGTCAATGATTATGTCAAAAGTTCTTTTGACATAAAAAGTAAGGTTTTTAGCATTAAAAATACTAACTGTTATTTGCATATTAATCACAGGTAGATCTTTGGAATATATGTGACCAAAATGACCTACAGATAATTTCTAGGTTAATGTAGTGCATCTCAGCTCTCTCTCCCTACAGCAAGTCCTAGTCTCTCTCTCTCTCTCCCTCCTGTAGGATGAGGTTAGTTTGCTGACGCTCCCTTGGCTGGGATCCAGCTCCTGAGCAGCAGGTCCGCAGTGATCAGAGAAGCCTGACTGGTCTCTGGCCTGTGACAAGCGTGTGAGAGAAGTAACATTCCTGTCTACACTCGTTCTGCTCAGTGTGACAGCCCATGAGATGCCTGAACCCAAATCCCAAATCCCTGCTTCTGCTGCCAGCACGTCCCACCTGTGCACCTGCAGGGATTTACAAAATCACCACGTTTCAGATGCTGCCTCTGCCTTTTGTTTGTAATTCAGCCATTTGTTTTGGTGACTGTTTTTCGGAGAGATAGGGAGAATAATTAGATAAGAATGAGAAAAACGCCAGGTCCAAAATGAGCTTTCTGCCATGCCATTGAGAGAATTTGTGAGATTTATAAACATTAACAATTTCTTACAGTCTATGAAACTACATTTAGCATTTTATATATATATATATATCTTATCAATGAGCTTTTTTTCATGAAGCATATTTAAATAAGCTTAAGGGATGAATGTTTAAGGACTATATAATGCTTATTCCACAGTAATAATAATAATAATAAAAATAGTAATAATAATTATTATTATCATTATTATTATTATTATTGATCATTTTTATGAACACACGAGTCATGAGTAAACAAGAGTAAACATTTGCTTTGATAAAAAATGCATAATAATAATAATAATAATAATAACTAAAATATTATTAATATCATTAGCAGAATAAGAACAAAAAGAAAACAAAAACAACACTAAGTGGCAAAAAAGTAAATTAAAAAAAAAAGTAGTAAATAAAGTAAAAAATATTCTTGCTATTATTATTACTATTACTAATGTAACTGTTATTGTTATTATTACTATTAATACTTTAAACAGAAGTAAAAAAGAGTAAATAGTTGCTTTTAAAATATAAGGAAATACACAATAGTAATAATAATAATGTTATTATTAGGGATTAATAATAATAATAATAATAATAATTCTGAACACTAAGTGGTAAACAAGAGAAATGTTGAGTGTAATTAATTACTGTAATTTAATTACTTTACCCTTGAAAAAGTAAAGTAAGGGATAACTCTTAGGAGTATATTGAGGCAAAAGTCCTAGTTAATAGTTAGCAAATCGTGAGAATTGGACTCTAAAGAGTGACCAGAATAATTTATGTATCTTTTATTTATTTGAAACAATAAAATAAAAAATCATGTCTGTCCTTGTTTCATTAATTTGGCAAGGTTGATATTGGAGAGTAATTTGTACAGTAATCTAATTACACTGTTGAAGATGTAATTAGTTACTAGTAATTACTTTTTTACAGTAACTTACTCAACACTGAACAAGAGTATTTATACATTTATAAGAGTATTTATAAAAAAAGAGTTATTGTTGTTAATAATATTACTAATAGTACTAATACAATAAAAGTTGTTTACAATAATGATAGTAGTAATAATAATATTATATTTTATAGATTATATGAACTTAAAATATAATTTATTATTATTGTTGTTGTTTATGCAATCATCAAAAGTTTACTTACGTTTTGCTCTGGAGACTTTCAAATTAAGTGCGCTTTTACTTAATTACTGTTCGCAATTTTGTTCTTAAATGAAGATTTAACATTTAATAAAAGTTTCAAATGAATTAAAAACCTAATGCTGCGTCGATCCTATTGCGTTTTCCCCAAAATGTGGGGGGAAGTCATTTTGGGTGAGTGGGCTGTAATTTACTCCGTACGGATATCCGAAACCAACACTAAATGGTAATTGAAAGGTTGTTCCTGATAAAAACATTCCAGCGATGGTGAGCTTGTAATTTGGGCATTATACAGCGGCTGGTATACATGACTGAATCTGAGTAATTGCTGTTTGAGTGAAACTAGGCGCTGGTGGAGGGTGAAGGGCGTCAGAGGACATGTAGTCGCTTCGCACAAGACACCACAGCATTCCTTACCCATAATGCCTTTCTGAAAGCATTAAGTGCTGTGGATCATGTGACCTTTAAAACTAAACCATGCACAGACACTGGAGTTCAGAGGTCAGGACAGGTCAAAGGTCACGGAATGCGGTAGAAAGTGCCCGCAGCTGCAGAAGAAGAGGGTGTTGATGGTTTAGTTGCTCGTATTTGTTAGGATAGCGTGAGACAAAGCAGGTGTTGATGGCGTGAGCGTCAGCGAGACTCGTCTCCCCAAACGGCCAGATCTGAGGAAACTCAAACTGAATTACAGACCCTTTGTTCGGTTTCTGGGGTGCAACGCTTTTGTCTCATTCACTCTCCTAAGAGGATGAATTTGCAGCTTGAGGATTTTGACCTCATTTTCTGAGACAGTGATGGGCTTTTTTTTCATTACTGGGGTGCTCTTATAAAATAGGTCTGGCTCGACGCAGAATCGGAGACCCTTTTTAAAGGCTAGAGTGAACCCGAAGAGGTTGAAGATGGGGCAGATTTAATGTAGAAGCAACAGTGTAATATCCCATCATTCCTCTCTTGACACAGGAGGGCAAAATATATCTAATTTACCTCCATAATCCCCTTTAACTGCAGCGTGTGGAGAGCCGCGACAGCAGTATCCAGTGGAAATGACATTTAGTTGAAGGTGTGGGAGCTTAAAGGTGAGATGCGTTATTTATTTAAAGGAATAATGCATCCAAAATATGGATAGAGACTTTCTTTCTTCCGTTAAACGTAAGAGGAGGCGTTTCTGAATGCCTCAAGGATACAAAAGCAGGATAAAAGTAACTTAGCTATGCTTGATTCATTATTAAATCATCAGTGAATCAGTGAGTCATTCATGCAGCGAACAGATAATTTTTAAAAAAAAAATTTTTTTAGGTTAACTCAGTGACTTAATGATGCAGTTGTCCACGTTTATAAGCAAAATCTATGTTGCTCTGTTCCTTGCTCTTGTAGTGCACGGGTGGGTTGGACTACTTTTATTATCTTTTGCCTTGTTCTGTAAATTAACCTTAAAAGTTTCAATTTCCAGTCATTATTGTTGCAGTTCCATTTTCTGATACTAGGAATTAAGCGTTAAATGTTTTAGATGTTTGTTTGTTTACATGTTTAAAATATTATTTTGTTTTTAATAATAGTTGTTGTTTTGATAAAAAAAAATTATAAAGGCAATATTACATTTCAAATGCATTAATTTTTTTTTATTTTGAATGTATTTGATATAATTTTTTAAAAGTAGTAATAGAAGATGAAATATTATATTTTTTATTGTTTTATAATAAAAAAAATTTTTTTTAGAAAATGATATAAATAGCAAAACAAAAAATAGCTATTTATTATTATTATTATTATTATTATAGTAAAATTCATTGGATTTCAAGAAAGTGGAGTTGCTTTTTTATTGTTTTATAAATGACTTTTGAAATATATTATTTATTAGCAATAAGTATAGAAAGATTGTATTTTTTCTTAGATCTTTTTAACTATGTATTACGAAGGATGAAGATTTAAGATGAAAACAATAGCTGTTATTATTATTATTATTATTATTATTATTATTATAGTTGCTTTTTATTGTTTTATAAATGCATTTTATTGATGTATTATACATTATTTATTACAAATAAGTAAAATAAATATTAATTTTTTTTTGTTTTGTGATTATTTTTTTAACTATATATCAATAGTTTTTTAACTATTTTTAACCTATATCATGGTAATTTATGATGAACTA